>NC_090726.1:39790859-39818359 GCF_036898095.1 Palaemon carinicauda | reverse complement strand
ATAGTTAAATTTTAGTCCTAGTTTATGGTTTAATAGTTAAATTTTAGTCCTAGTTTATGGTTTAATAGTTAAATTTTAGTCCTAGTTTATGGTTTAATAGTTAAATTTTAGTCTTAGTTTATGGTTTAATAGTTAAATTTTAGTCCTAGTTTATGGTTTAATAGTTAAATTTTAGTCCTAGTTTATGGTTTAATAGTTAAATTTTAGTCCTAGTTTATGGTTTAGGCCTAGATATTGATATTAGAATAGTTATAGGAATTTATATGTAGAAAGGTATGTTGTCTTGCAATTGGCAAGGTTTGATTAATGTCCTTGGCTTTTTTTGTGTGCATATTCACAACAATGACCTGTTTATTTTAGTGTGTCTGCTTCATAACTGGGTGTAGACTAACAATGATTTGCACATTTGTATACGTTACCTCAGATTTTCGACTTTTAAACATGAAATAAGTCTGTCTGCTGAACCAAGAGTAAAACACCTTTCGTTAATTCTCATTTTGGACTTTTGATTAAAAAATTAAGTCTGTCAGGCAGACACCGAGAGCTAGACACCCTCGTTAACTCTTGTTTCGACTCAAATTAAGTCTGTCTTTGCAGACACCAAGATCTAGACACCTTTCGTTAATTCTCATTTTGGGTTTTTTATTAAAAAATTAAGTCTGTCAGGCAGACACCGAGAGCTAAACACCCTCGTTAACTCTTGTTTCGACTCTTAAATTAAGAATTAAGTCTGTCTTGCAAGACACCAAGAGCTAGACACCTTCGTTGACTCTCATTTTCGGCATTTAAATATAAAATGAAGTCTGTCATGCAGACACCAATAGCTTAGCATGTTTCTTTGTTATTGTTGTTGTTTATGTAAAATCGAATACACCTTTTTCATGGCTACCTGTCAGGTGTATTGTGTTTGTAAAAGTAAGCCTGGGGGTAACCTCAGTTGGACGATATTAAAGGGAAGAGTGGACAAGGTAACCCTGTCATTAAACCACAACAGTTTCCTGTGCTATGAGTGTGTGTGTGTGTGTGTGTGTGTGTGTGTGTGTGTATGTGCGGTCGAGAGTGGACAGGTTATCCTGGGAAGGAAAACAGGTTTTTTTGTTGTGGTATGTGGGCGCAGCGGAAAGGGAAAAAAAACTTTAAATAAAACTTGTCTAAATTATAGTTTCGTTATACCAATTCTGACATTTTAAGAGATTTTGTTTATTATTATTATTATTATTATTATTAGCTACAACCCTAATTAGAAAAGTAGGACTCCAACAGGATATTATTATTATCATCATTAGCGAAGCTACAACCCTAGTTGGAAAAGCAGGATGCTATACTCCCAGCGGCTCCAACAGGGAAAATTAGTCCAGTGAGGCAGGGAAATAAGGAAATAAATAATCTAGAAGAGAGGTAATGAACAATTAAAATAACATTTCAAGAACAGTGATAATATTAGAATATATCCTTCATATATAAACTATAAAAAGAGGCTCGTGTCAGGCTGTTCAACATAAAAACATTCCCTACAAGTTTGAACTTTATAAGTTCCACGTAAAAAAAAATCACTACCGTTATTTTTTTTTCTTGCCTATCTTATGCGGAAGATGTTAACATGAAGTAATACTTATGCGAACAGCCGATCATTGCTGGAAATGAAAGTAAAAACCTTTTGACATTTCCAGTTTAGCAAGACTCCGTGGCGTCTGTGGTTTGTAGTCCCATGGACGTAAGTGTTTAATGATTTATACGTTCTTCAAGGATTGGATTAGTGTGGTAAACATTACAAGATATTTGTATTATTATGCTGTCTTAGTTGTCAAACTTCCCCCCCACCCCCCCCCCCCCGTCAGTTCTTTCCTCTGCCAAGCTCTACAACGTTTACACGGCTTCCAGAAAGCAAAAATAACTAGCTAGAACACCAATTTGTGCTCACTTCTCGGCTAAACCACCATTTTACTTACTGCATATCATCCACATGTTTACAATTCTTCAAGAAGGGTAAATACACTGGCTATACCATGATTCACACTTATTGCACAGACTCTACAACGTTTAGAACACTTCCAGGAGGCCAAGAATCATTGCCAGATGTTTACAGAGAGCCATAGACGAAGAATCGGTCTAGCTTACCTTTGTTTGTGTGGAAAAATTTATAGTATATTTTAGATTGAAATTTCCTTTTCAAAGGATGTGACAATGCACATAATAGTCTTTCCAAGTGTGTAAGTTTCTGATCCTTACATTTATTTCATTTATAGTAATGGAATTGTAGTGAATTGTGGCAGTTTTTCTAGACCTGCTTTGTAAATCCTTTGCTCTTAAGGATTACAAGGCTAGGTACTTTAGGTAACTGTTATTTTACATTTTGAAAAGGTAATTGGTTTGATATCTGCCCATGTTTAGAGTTTTTTTTTTCGTTATCCATTATAAAGAATTCAGCATACTGACTTTAATTAATGTTGTTGATTCTCTCTCTCTCTCTCTCTCTCTCTCTCTCTCTCTCTCTCTCTCTCTCTCTCTCCTCTCCTCTCTCTCTCTCTCTCTCACGAGATTTATTCGGTTTCAAAACTGAAAACGTAGAAGCTGTCTTGTCAATATAACCATTCACAAAATTAATTCAAATGCGAATTGCATATTAGTAGCCGCTGTGAGAAGAATAAGTATTTCTTAACTATTCTTAGAACACTTGATAAATGTGGCTGGAATGTTTTATTTTTAGTAGAGGATTGTGCTTGAAACTCCAAGTAGATTTAATTTCTTGAAGCGTTTTAGTCAACATTGACTGTTATTATTATTATTGATATTATTATTACTAGCTGAGCTGCAACCCTAGTTGGAAAATCAGGGTGCTCTAAGTCTAAGAGCTCCAGCAGGGAAAAAATGGCCCAATGAGGAAAGGAAGTGAGGAAACATTATTATTATTATTATTATTATTATGTTGTTGTTATTACTAGCTTAGCTGCAACCCTAGTTGGAAAATCAGGGTGCTATAAGCCCAAGGGCTCCAGCAGGGAAAAAAATTCCCAGTGAGGAAAGGATATAAGGAAACATTATTATTATTATTATTATTATTATTATTATTATTATTATTATTATTACTAGCTGAGCTACTGCTCTAGTTGGAAAATGAGGATGCTATAAGCTCAAGGGCTCCAATAGGGAAAAAACAGCTCAGTGAGGAAAGGAAGTAAACCCCAAGTAGTAAACAATTAAAGTAATCTTTTCGTCAATACTATTCTCAGATGGTTTATATGGCGTATTTACTGTGGTTTATCGTCGTATTAAATATAATTATTTTAAAATTCCCCCAATTTTCAATGACAGGTCTCCCATCAATCACCACCGGCGGTAGTGGTAGCCTATTGCAAACGTTCCTGTCTGGTGATCTACCTGACTGGGGTTCGAGTCAAGCTCAAGGTCGATAGTTTAGTGTTTTCAACCTCACCATCCTTGTGAGGTAAGGATAGGGGGTTTGGGAGTAGCCAATCTACTCCCATAGGACTTGGCAGATAGACCTGCTCCCCCCGGGTCCTTGCTTGGGTGGGGAGGAGGCTTGGGCGCTGATCACATATGGTCAGTCTATAGGGTATTGTCACTGCCCCTTGCCTCTGCCATTCATAAGTGACCATCAAACACGTAAATACCAAGTTAGAAGGTATTCTATGTTTTGGAAACTTATGCTGTTTCTAGATAAGGAACTTTTTGAAAGATAAGCGACGTTTTGTAAGATAATGTAGCACTCTTGCTTGGTTTGCTTTATTTAATATTATCACCATAAAAGACCCTTATCATTGACAGAATTCTCATTGTGGTGAGACATTGTCATCTCGGTTTATATCAACTGCAATATACCACCTGTTATCATTTAGGACCATTGAGTCATGCGGTCACGTGACTTTGCATATTATATATCATCATCTACTCCTACGTCCGTTGACGCAAAGGGCCTCGGTTACATTTCGCCAGTCGTCACTATCATGAGCTTTTAAATTCACGCTTCATAGTCTTCAGTCATGTAGGCCTGGGTCTTCGAACTTTTCTAGTGCCTTGTGGGACCCAGTTGAACGTTTGGTGAACTAGTCTCACTTAGGGAGTGCGAAGAGCATGCCCAAACCATCTCCATCTACCCTTTATCATGATCTCATCAACATATGGCACTCGAGTAATCTCTATTATAGTTTCATTTCTAATTCTGTCCTGCCATTTAACTCCCAATATTCTTCAGAGGACTTTGTTCTCAAATCTACTAAATATATTGGAGATTGTTTCATTATCATACCATGACTCATGTCCATATTAAGCCTATATATATATATATATATATATATATATATATATATGTATATATATGTGTATATATACATATATATTCATAGGCCATATACATATATATATATATATATATATATATATATATATATATATATATTTAGATATTATATATATATATATATATATATTTAGATTATATATTTATTATATACATATATATATATATACATACATATATATATATATATATATATATATATATATATATATATATATATATAACGAAGTTACGGTACATCACTTGCTGTTATAAGTGAATACCTTATTCATATCTCTTATTGTTTTTAGGATGAACAGGGGGGAAATCCCTGACATTCCTACACGTAGAGTTTAAGCCATTAATCCATCTTTTGTTACTGCTACTATTATTGCTATTATCGTTATTGTTGTTATCGTGGTTACTATTATCAATATTATTATTGTTACCGGTACTGTTTTTATGTTATTTGACCTCAATATTATTATGTTACCGGTACACATTTTTTATGCTATTTACCTCAAATGGGCCTTGAATCAGTTTGGAAAATATCTTTTAGAACAATCTCTCTCTCTCTCTCTCTCTCTCTCTCTCTCTCTCTCTCTCTCTCTCTCTCCTCTCTCTCTCTCTCTCTCTCTCTCTCTCGTTACAGCTGGCCATCCAATTTGATTAATAAAAAAAATAAGCATCCACAATTAGTCTTTTCTCGGTTTGAAACTGTGGTACTCTCTTAAGGTACCACTGTTTCAAACCGAGAAAAGACTAATTGTGGATGCTTATTTTCTTTATTAAGCAAATTGGATGGCCAGCTGTAACGAGAGAGAGAGAGAGAGAGAGAGAGAGAGAGAGAGAGAGAGAGAGAGAGAGAGAGATTCTGTAAGTAATAAGTGGCCGTGGCCGATAATGCGAACTGTCAAACTAGGCCGAGGGCACCAAAGAAAGAATTTTGAACCAATTCATTTATTTAACAAAAAACACAGAACTTTCCGAATGCTGAATTTCCCAAGGGAACTGTTAACTGAGACAATAAGGAGATATTTAAAACAAATAACTGTATAATTGTCATGGTTTGTATGTACTCCCTTACAAATGAATGACTGTGTTCACAGAGTGAACTGAATGATTATTAAGACAAAGTATTTATTTTGTGTATTGGTAAAATAATGAATACTATTGTTAAAAATATACGCTGTGTATGATGAGCTGTTCACTGACTTTATATAGTTTATATGTTAACTTATGAAATATATTTAGGCTTCAATAACTATCGTACACCTATTATTATTATTATTATTATTATTATTATTATTATTATTATTATTAGCCAAGCTACAAGCCTAGTTGGAAAAGCAAGATGCTATAAGCCGAAGGGCTCCAATAAGGAAAAATACCCCAGTGACGAAAAGGAAATAAGGCAATAAATGATGAGAACAAATTACCAATAAATCATTCTAAAAACAGTAACAACGTCAAAACAGATATGTCATATATAAACTACAATAAGACTCACGTCAGCCTGTTCAACATAAAAACATTTGCTGAGAGTTTAAAATTTTGAAGTTCTATTGATTGAACTACCCGACTAGGAAGATCATTCCACAACTTATCACCTAAAATTCCCGGATCCTTCTTAGAATTTTGCAGGTTATGTGGCTGTTGTATATTGCCTGGCCCTTGCGGCCAAGCACAGGCTCTTGCAATCATGCAACCCTTAGGATTTGCAAGATAAAAATATGCATAAATTATACGAATCTTGAGACCACCACCACCACCAACAGCTTGAAAATTAAAAAAAAAAAATACTAAAAATTCTTATCTATGTGTCTAGCTTCAGAAGGAAATATCTAATTAAAAAACCATTATTTAAAATTCCCTATAAATTTGTCTCCAATTTCAAAAGGAAATATATGATTAAAAACCATTAATTACATTTTGAATGAATTTGAGCAGACTTCACGAAGATAATTCTAAATCCATCGCTGGCGTTAACGAAAAATTTAGGCCTATAGATGAGTACTCGACATGGTAATATTAAAATTCATTCCTTCATTAAAAATTACTGTTGAATCGATTATTATGTTTCTACATGGAACCCAAAACAACACAAAGACACTTAGAAGATCTCGTATAAAAACCATGAAAAGATTCGAAATTTGCCACGCCCTAAAACCGGTATTAGCAAAGGCCAATATGAAATTTCTTTCACCAATTCAATACCTTTGTAAGAAAATATCTGGTTATTCCAAACATCTAGCGTTTAATGTGATTAATTGCCCGCGAGAAAATAAACCTGGAAAGTGAGTTCTTACCTTTTCCCTTAATTTTTCACAACACTGGTTAAAAGACAAGACCTTCTCCGACCGTGTCTATGGCAGACTGAATTTTCTAGAGCCGTCAGAAACATCCCTAGACAGGCCTTAAAATATCCCTAGGACAGAAGTATTTTCTTCTAGTATTTTTTAATACTTTGCTATCCTTATAATGCAATAAATATACTTATGCTTCTTTTACAATTGTAATATATTCTATATTTACTTTTAATAATTGTATTTATGAAACCACTAACACTAAAATCTAGAATTTTATTAAGATGACGAGCTTACTTCTGTTTTGATTTTAATATTTGCTCTGAAATATATATTAATGTAATCATATCATATTAGGTGTCATATACAAGCAATACTTAGCAAAAACACAAGCAATTTAAGTCTTGAAGACTAAATTATCACATTGCTGATTTTAGGCTACGTAAAGAAACTAAATATTTCACGTTGAATATTCACCTATGTAGAAAAATATCTCTAAATCATAAGGACCATTGGTGATTTTGATATGCTAAAATTAAATTTCAGTAACAATTCTCAGCTATATGGGAATGAATCAGATATCCCTATTTTGAGCCTCTAGTTCTCCAACAGCTAAAATGTCCCTATTTGGGGGACAAATCCCTAGAATTAGTCGAGAAAGTCAAAGATTTGCTTCAGCCAATCAGAGACCTCCAACACAATCTTCATTTCTATGGTTCTCTTCATCACATTTATGACAGGATATATATGGGTAATTATCTGATACAAAAAATTAAATCATAATAGACTTTAAAATGACATTTGTATGAACAGCATTTAGTATCTAATAGCTATTTACGAGTGAAGCGTATACGATAGCAGTTTTATGTTACCAAACCTTTGTTCTTGAACACACCCACTTGATCCTTTACTATATCTTAGAAAATGAAAACAATCGGATCTTTCAGAACAAAAAAATTTTTTTGAGGGAACCCATAGTATTTTAACAGCCATTCATACCTGATTTAAAAATTCATCTTAATCATGTATTTCACCGTATTTTATGAATTGATATTAATAATTTCAAGAAGAAACTGAAGACTTTCTCTTTTCTGAGTGTGATAATGTGGATTTGACAATTAACATACTGTAGAATACTCTAAATACTTCAGAATGTATACGACAAACTGATCTAGTAGCTCATGTAGGGCTCAGGGTTTCCTTGCTTGATATGACCAGGAAAACAGACCTCAAAGTAAAATAGAGTAAAGTAATACTGGTAGGAATGTGACCTTAACTTATCTTACTTAACTTATGCAGACTGACGCAGAGAGCCTCGGTTAGATGTCGCCAGTCGTGTCTATCTTGAGCTTTTAAATCAATATTTTTCCATCCATCATCTCCTACTTCACGCTTCGTAGACCTCAGCCATGTAGGCCTGGGGTTTCCAACTCTTCTAGTGCCTTGTGGAACCCAGTTGAAAGTTTGGTGAACTAATCTCTCATGGGAAGTGCGAAAAGCATGCTCAAACCATCTACATCTACCCCTCATCATGATCTCATCTACATATGGCACTTGAGTAATCTCTCTTATAGTTTAATTTCTAATCCTGTCCTACCATTTAACTCCCAATATTCTTCTGGCACTCGAGTAATCTCTCTTAGTTTCATTTCTAATCCTGTCCTGCCATTTAACTCACAATATTCTTCTGAAGGCTTTATTCTCAAATCTACTAAACCTGTTGGAGATTGTTTCATTGTCATTGTTTATACCAATCTATAAACATTATACTAGCTGTAGTACTCATACTATGGTGTAAAACCATAATAGTTTTAGTAGGAATATACCTGAAATAATAAAAGACTACTTTATCAAAAGGGATATTATCTGAATTGAATACTTCTTCAGTAGTATGACTTTAATTACCGGTAAGAAATTAGATTTACTCTCTTGTCATTCCACAACAAACTAAAGGGGCACTCAGTAGAATGCAGATCTCCGCCATGGCAGTTTATTTCCAGAACTTTTGCTCGATCTTGACCTTGACCTTTGTCCTTAACATTTATTAACTGGCGTGGATTTTCATACACTCAAATATGAACCAAGTCGGAAGTCTCTGTGACAACGATGTCCAAACTTATGGCTGATAACGTGAAGTGAATTGGACATTTTGCTTTACTGTGACCTTGACCTTCAAAAATTGATAATTTCCAGCTTTTTACATAAGTTAATTGATGCAAGTTTCATTACTCTACGATTAAAATTGTAGCCAGGAAGCTGTTCACAAACAAACCACAAACAGGGGGTAAAACATAACCTCCTTCCAACTTGTTTGGCAGAGGTAATTATTAAAGCACCTATATGAGCTACCTAAGCGATTACTGAGCCTATGTGAGCTACCTAAGCGATTACTGAGCCTATGTGAGCTATCTAAGCGATTACTGAGCCTATATGAATTACCTAAGCGATTACTGAGCCTATATGAATTACCTAAGCGATTACTGAGCCTATGTGAGCTACCTAAAAACCAGTTAAGCTTGCACGGAAAACATACATCCTGTCGTAAGATGACCTTTATTTAAGGATGGAACAATTGCTAATGGTACAGCTCTTGCGGCCTTGAGTAAGAAGTCTGATTCAGTGTCACTAGATATCCAACAATGTCCGCTGATATACTTCAATCGTATTTTCTGTTTAAAGGTTTAAAGGTTTAAAGGCTGCTCATGAATGGCAGAGGCAAGGGACAGTGACATTGCCCTAGCAATCAGGACAATGCCCTAGAGACTGACCATACGTTATATGATCAGCGCCCAAGCCTACTCTCCACCCAAGCTAGGACCAGGCAGTGGCTGCTGATGACTCAGCAGATAGACCTATAGGCTCCCCCAAACCCCCCAACCTTAGCTCACAAGGATGGTAAGGTTGCACCGAAAGATTGATTGCGTTACCACATACAATTCAGTAGAAATTTACAGACTATTAAAAGCCTTAACCATGAATTTCTAATCAAAGACATACAATAATATTCTTAACTTGACCAATAACACGAATGATTCTCCTGTTCTATAGAGATCTTGAATAGTAAAAATCATAATTTCAATCAATTATTCAGTTGAAAGATCTTTGGCTGCAACAAAATATTTAGTTCCGCATAGCACAACAATTATCACAAATGTATTTTATGTAAAACAAAAATTATGGTTACTTTAATAGATGTTTTCCTGGTCCACATATCACACAAGGAAATCCTACGCACTACAGATCCTACAGGATCTGTTTGTTGTATACGTTTTTAGATACCTAAAGTTTGACACAGCGTATCCCCTGTTAATAGTCAAATCCACATTATCAAAGCACTTTGGAAACAAGGAAGTCTTTAGTTCCTTCTTGAAAGCTTTGACATCTTCAGTCTTTCGGATGTCTAGTGGGAGCTTGTTATATAGTTTTAGGGTCTAGAATCTACAGACGACATACATCTATTGTTTTTCACCTTTTGGAGATAAACAATATTTATTGTTGAGACACGCATTTACCAATCGTCTTTTCATACCATAATACTAAATTGATTAGAATTATTAACGTATTTCAAACAAAACTGATATTAATCTCAATAAAATACTGTTATTGAAAAACAAATTAAATATCGACGAAACAATAATCTATTTTGAAAGAAAACAGCAGGATATTCGCATCTGTGTCAACTAAAGGAGAAGCACATTCACGAAAACTTAAGAGAAAATTGTTTGAAATACCTTTCTTCTTTATAGAAGCACTAGATAAATACCACGTCCTCCTGCCGAGGTATCTACGTGTTTACTGAATCTCTTGTAGCTATCAATACTACAGAATGTTTCAACCAGTCAGAGACCTCAACCAAACCCGGTGTCTTTATCTGTTTTCAGCCAGTATTTTAGCCGGAAGCTCAGTAAACCCTTCTAGGACTAACTGGTTGGACTAAATAGTTTTTTTAAAAGACGTTAGTGTAACGATTATTCATTATCTAATAGAGTTACAAGCATAAAAAAGTCCCGGAGTCCTATTTACATTAGTTTATATCTTTATAAGAATAGAAAATGTATTAGCTTCTATTTAAAGAAAACGTTTTTATGGGTGACTACAATCATTTATTTGCCTTAGAAAACTCATTTCAAAATTTCTTATTTCATGGATACAGAAGCAAATTTCGTGGAATAACGACTAATATAATATCCAAAATATGTTCATGAAGCTATAAATGTTATATTATAAATTATTAATGGATAATGGACCTATAACATTAAAATCGAACGTAATTTCACAAAGGATCTTTGAATAAATTCTAAATGAACTCCCATCGAGACGTTCCAGAGAGGTTAAACGGCTATTGAAACGAATTTAAGTGGGTGTCTTTTTATAGAGGACTATAAAATAGTATAGTTTATTTGACTCTCAATTCCATTCAGGTAACCACAGTAATTCATATAGATATATCTTGAAGAAAATTAACGATTGTAACAATTATCAATGTTTCATACATTTATTTTTTTCTCTCGCAAAGGTTGGATTCTACAAGATTCAGCTCTTACGGTCTATCTGGTGAAATAGCCATTCAGTTACAGTATCAAGCAAAATTGTTAAGCTGGACGGGGAGATCGAAGTAAGTTTGGAAATCGACAAAGTAGATAATTATAAATTGTGTGCTGCAACGGGGCCAGATACTCACATCACTACCACCTCTTGCTGGAGTGAGAGCATCGCCTTTGCCTCCAAAATACCTTGATTTTAGTTAATTTAAAGAACTAAACAGGATCTTTATATTTCCTTTATCACGTCTACTTTCATGATATAAAGTTCGAAGCTGTTCATTATATCACATTTCACTGTCCTATTGCAAACTAGTAACTTAGAGCCTTTTAAAGTTAATATCAAAACTGATTAGATAAATCGTTCATACTAGAAAAACGATAGATGATTAATTTCATAATATAGCTTAATCTATCATAATACAAGATTACCCTCAGATCTGAACACAACCAAAGTGTTGTGAAAGCTGGTTTACGTTGTGTCCATACATTTGAGCAGTGCCTGCAGACAAATAATTTGTCTGTGAACGTCCACATTTGGTGGTCAAAGCCATGAATTGTCAGCGTTTATCAGTTAAAGAAATAAACAATGACTTGTTTAGCGACGCTGCAAGACACAAGAGCAACCCTTAAACTTGCTACTTATCAGACGAATGAGCCTGAACTAATCTGTTAGAACAGTATTTTTATCTTATCAACTTGCATAGGGATTTTCTACTTATGAAGGACGACATTTGTCTAGCACAACAACATGGCTCGTAGGAGACGCAAGAAAACAGCCCATTATTATTGCTATGTGAACCAAGATGAACCCGGCACAGCAAGCAGGATATAAGGAAAGGATTCAAAAATAGAGGATGCTTAGGAAGTCATGTGACAATAGGACTGGAGTTTACACATGGACCAGAAGTAGATTTACTGTAATGGGAATAAATTACACAATGATTTTGATAAAACTAGATTCCTCATGATCAGGTAATCGTTCAGTACCTGGCATTTCCTCATTGCTGTCATAGTTCGAAATAGATGACCATAATGCGTCGTCACCAGTTCAAAAATGACAATGCCTGGAAGCACCTTCCTGTTCCTGATTTTTTTGTAATTATTTTACGCATACTCTTTGTTCCTGATTTTACACAAGAGTTAATGTATGTTTTAACCTCCACTCTGCTCATGTTCACACTAATTTGTTCATTCATATGCAATTGTTGCAGTACGTGGATCATACTCTCTCGACACGAATTTTCATAAAACAAATGCTTGTCGTAGTTGAAACTATGATCAACATCTGACTTTCGAGCACAAGGTTCCTCGGACATGACAACGGTTGATAGTGGGACACTAGAAGCGACAGGTCATGCGTACTGCCTTACTATATCATTTCATGATTTAGATTGCCTGGCCCTCATAGCCAGACACGGGCTCTTCATCATTTTGCAGCCAGAAGATCATTTCAAAAGTCTTCCAGCACCTATATACCACAACTTCACTCCTCCCCAACCCTGACGAGCTAAAAGTCAATAATATATACTTCGAAAAACATTGCGAGAAACCTAATTGATGCTAGCAGTTTCTGTAATTATGAAGCCACACCAAGCCGTTTTTGTATAGCAGGGCCTAGAGGCAATACGTCAAATATGCCAGGCACTAGTACCTTACCTCCAGTTTATTTTGGAAGCTAACGTACATAATTTACTGTAGATAACCTTTCAGTGAGTGTCTTTGCCCCTCTAAACATACCACAAATCGAGGGGTGGGAGGACGCCCTCCTGGAAAATCCCCCACCCTGTTTAAAAACTGAAAACCCATCGAAAAGTAAACTAAGCCTTGCTGGTGGTTTACGCCCATCCATAAGTAACAACACAGTTGCTTTAATTTTCAATCTATGCAACAGTCCCGAAACTTCTAAAATTTTTCAAGTTTCAGCCACCTTCCCATTAGCTTTTATGCATAAATCAATTTTATTACAGCACCAAGATTAAAGTTTAAAGACTTATAATCGTTACCGTACTATACTGGTCCCCACACCTCACTACATTGACAGTACTCTGCAGACTACTTAATCCTTATACACCATCAAACTAAACCTCTGTGGCAGAGCCTGCACACAGTCTGCAAAGGTCACAGTCTGCAGGTAGAGAGACCTTGTGAACGGTGGTGTATTAAACTTTTTAAGTGGTATAAGGTATGCCATTAGAGTTTTATTTCCCAAACAGTGGGAAAAATTCTCAGCCAGTTTCTCAATTATTTTTGATGGAAATGGTAAATTTCGATGGGACTTAAATTTCCCAAACAAAGGAGGAAAAATTCTTTACCAATTTTTTTTTTGATGAGTAAATTTAAATTCTTTTACCACTAAATTTTATGGTCTCCTTGAATGTTTAACGTAAAGCTTAGCCAGTATGTTTAAAGCCCACAGTTCATATTTTCCTTCAATCTTGGAATAAACTTTCCAAAAGGATAAATAAATACACTAGAAACTTCCAAACACCGGAGTTTAGTTTAATCTTGAGCAACTAAGTCAGAAGTTTATAAATAAAAAGATTTAAATTTAATTACAAAAAATTCTATTGAATCTTAAGCAACTAAGAAGTTTATAAATCTAAAAATACCAATGGAATTACAAACAGTTAGATTAGAAAATATTTTTTTCTTGAAACTTACTTTATTAAGTTCGAATATGCATATAGGTAGAATTCGACTTCTCCTAAAGTAGACAAATGCTACATTAAAATGTCCATAACCTTCATGTACCAAACAAACTTCACAATATATTACTTAATAGCTTTTACTCTAATCCAACGAACAGTTAAGGCATGCCTCTACTAAAGTAGAAAATATCAAAACTCAATTCATTGAGTTATTTAGATCTGATTTTTAATTTACAGTTTCAACTGTAAAAACAGTACTGAAAAAGTAGACAGATCCATACAGATTTTAACTTCAGTATTGAGAAAAAACTTATTGGAAACAGAAATGCATGAAATTGCACAACTCTATAAAACATAAAACTTTGGTATTGAGAAATTATGGAGATCTATAAAATCTTTCCTTAAATAGCATTGAAACATTGCTCAGATTGGAAATAAGAATATGGCATTACAGTTTGACAAATAACTTTTTCAATATTATGTAAAAGAATAAATTAAAACTAGTAACATTCGCTACACTTCCAAATTTACTATATATTTTTTAAAATTTCGTAGATTCAACTTAGGCTCTAGCAAAAAATTTGGAATGAAAAAAAATTTAATTTAAAAGCACAAATAAAACAGATTTAAAGCATAAAGTTTTGTCGATTACGGGTCGCCCTGTCCTGGTTGAATCTTCAACCACTAGAAGACCCAGGAATATGGTTGATACGGTCGATATAGGGCGTCCAGTGGCAAGAACCCGTGTCAGCGTACTGTCCTGGTTAAATCTTCAACCATTTACAGACTCAAATAATTCTCATAAATTCCATATTTGAGAAGTACTTTGAAGCATTGAGTCATTTGCCTGGTCCATTGTGGGTAAAGTGGGTAAAATATCTCAAGTCTGAAAGAATTCACAGAACCGATGTCCGTAGTTTGTCTTCAAGGTTGGAAAATATACTTTAGTGCTCTAGTTCGCATTCCACAGAATCTTTAATATATAATGTTAAGTGGTATGTGGCCAGAAGTTTCACTATCATACGCTGCAATACCAGTTACCATCTGAAAGAAAAATTTCATATCAATATTTAGGCAAAATATAAAATACAAAGTTTTAATAGTCACCAATCATTCAAATAAAACTAGCCAACTTTAAACCAAGTAAAGCTATTGCAAGTTATAAGTCATACAAATAGAATTGCTAATTTTAAACAAAGTAAACTTATCGCTGTTGGATCATAGTCAAATAAATAAAATCAGCTAACTTTAAAGTAAAATTATTACAAACCACAGCCATAGAAATACAATATCAGTCCAAATAAAATCACAAAGTCATACCAGTCAAATATAAAACTAGTTAACCTTGAACTTCGTTAAATCCTGACAATGTTAAGAATTCAAAAAATGTGAATATATTGGACATTTAAAAAAGTGTAAAAAAAAAAGGGGGGAGGGTGTGTTTTGGAGAGTCAAGTGAATTCTTACCATTGATTTCGAATTAAATTTTCTAGGAAGTGTTGATTTTGAAAATTTGACAGGATGCATTCAGAGTCTTCAGCAGAAGAGCAGGATTCCCAGTACAGCCAGCGTCTGAAAGGTTTTAACATAATTAGCAATAAATAAAAATCTTTCATTAAGAAATCCTGGTGACCAAAGTAAAGAGGAAAAGTTCAAGAGACTGAAGACTGATTTTGAAATCGGTTTATATAAAAGAAAAGATCTGGTCTTTACCAATTGTAAAAAAAGGGTCTTATATTCGCTGGTTTAGGATTCGCTGCCAATAGAATACAGAATTAAATATTTGAGTGGTGTTAGTCAATCTCTTCTGTCAGCATAGAGTGATAACATTTAGTACCTTTAAAACTTCTACCCAAGATCTCTTAAGACTTTGCAATTGAATGTACTAAAACATCAACACTTAATGGTAACGTTGGAATCTCCTAACTTATGATAGTAACGTTCAAAACTTCCAATCTAATTAAATCTCGTTTGGTAGACTTATATGAACTAGAGAATCAACTGAAAAGATAAGTTTATCTACAATGATTAAGAAGCCACAAATAAAATTTTACACCAGCTGTTATAAATGCTAATTTTCTAGGATTAAAAGAGTCTAGATTTCATAGACTCAGTCTCAAAATAATTAAATTTTAAAACATTACGCTTATAAATTTTAATACTAAGTTTCAGTAAATACTGTTCATGAATTAGAACCAGTCAATATTTTCATGCACAAACTAATTCATTCATTATCGTCATTGTACACTATCTAATTTTGATATGAAATTCTCAAAAAGTACACCGTTCTTGGCCGTATTTCGGTAAATTGCATGAGACAGTAACTTTGCCCAACATTATCTTTCACGGGTTGGTGACAGTAATATCACTCTTCTAAGCCAATATATCAGTTTTTAAAACTAAATCCTGCAACATTTAATCCAGGATTTTTAACTTTTTTACGGCAAACTTAACAGTGTAGGCTACATAAGCAGTAATCAGGAACAAATAGCTTTTAGTAAAACCAGATTTTCAATGGACCCATCTTTACCGTAGAAGTAAATTCATGCGTCCAATACCAATATACGATACCCTACTAACAAAATTCTAATATTCCATTAAACTGGGAAATTCAATAGATTCTAAATTATTTATTTCCCATTTAAATAATAAACTTCAGATTAGTTCATATAGATGAACAGAAAAGTAATGAACGGGTCGAAGTAATATTTAACAAAATTTACTTAGAAAATCGAAATAAGAATTAAACGTAACAGACTAAAAAACTTCGAATGTAGACCGAGAATTAAAGTTATGTCACAATATACGGTAAAGAGTCTAATCATCAAATTAAGAGTTTTAAAATAACTTTGTAAATGATTTTACTCCGCAAGAGGTTTTGCTAAACTTTCAATAACTATGAACATTAAACAATGCAACCGATAGTAAAAACTAGTTTCGTAGCAGGAAATTAAGCTAGCAAGACTGGCCAAACTATAGTTAATTGGTAAACTCAAAAGACTAACTTAAAACATTCTAAAACCGACACTGACTCAATTGCTAAAATCAATCCGATTCATCAATCACTTAAAAGAATTTGCCCTAAAAATCTGTAAAAGTCCTGGAATAAAGTTTGCCTGGCCGTTTGAAAATGATATAACTGCGTAAAGGAGTGATACAAAGGTTACCAACCCGTAAAAGTTGATGTAGGATAAAAATTATGGTCACATGTACTTTACTGAAATACGGCTGACAGCATTATATTTATATGGAGAACTTCAGATTAAAATTACCGTGTTCTTTATTGCCGTGTAAGCTACAGTAACAAAAAGTAGCCTTTGAAAAAAATAAATAGTAATAAAGTCAGCAGTTACACCCATGGCTTAACGATTTGGTTTTAAAGACAAGGACACTTGGGTAAATCTTATATTATACGCACAAAATTATCAAACAACTTTGCGAAAGTTAGCTAAATTACGATTATACGATTAAAACTTACAAGTTTAGGAAAGCATGGCAATATTTACACACTTTTCTGGTTGACAGGAACATTTAACACATTGAAAGTTTCACAAACTTGACTGGCGCAAATAGTCATATTACCTAAGAGCTTACCGGATCATGGTGTGTGAAAAGGAGCCTGTAGAATTAACAATCTTTATACTAGCGTCACGTTCACAATCTAATAATCACAGAACTTAACTGGACTTAACACTGTAAGGAATCACACTTGACATCTAAATGAATACCACTTTTAGGACTAAATCCTTTGTATCCTAAGCAGAGAAAAAGTAACTTCACCAACGTTGACTTGACATATCAAGGATGACAAAACAACGAATAGTTTCTTTAGTGTCCTTGTAGAAGCAGTGGCGCCATCTGTGTCTAAATTTCAGAATTTCTAGTCTTTGAAAAAAATAATTATGACTCATTTCAAGCAACAACCAAAAACTTAAATTTTCCCGCATTTAAAATTACATGAAAATAGTATAAAGACAATCAAATTTATAACCTTTATCAGGCCTATGATTGCCATAATTATATAAATCAACGGTGGATGAGTCGTAATTTTTAAGATCTGACATTTATGGGAAATTATGACGTCACCTTGCAAAAAAAATCGTCTCTCTGGTATAATTTCTGTAGAGAACTTTCAGAACATGACTGGAATAACACCAGCATGTCGGGTGACATCATAAAGAAGTTTGCTTCACGCGGACAAACTTCTTTACATAATTTAAGGAAGTTTGGCATTATACATCTGAGATGAACTTTACGTGAGCTGACTAAAATTAGCTTTAAGGGGTCGCGCCTTTCCTACGAGAGAGAGAGAGAGAGAGAGATTTTAAACCAAGTATTCGTATAAAGCCATAAATATTATCGTATATACATATATTTAAACCAAGTATATATATATATATATATATATATATATATATATATATATATATATATGTATATATATATATATATATATATATATATATATATATATATATATATATATATATGGCCAAAGAATTTATGAACACACATATGGGCTATATACAGTAAATACCAATACATATATAAGCACCAAGAATTGTGTTTTCGCACTTTGTAGTTCATGTCTCCCAAAAGAGAGAGAGAGAGAGAGAGAGAGAGAGAGAGAGAGAGAGAGAGAGAGAGAGAGAGAGAGAGAGAGAGAGAGAGATCTAATACCTCAGAAGCACTTAGCGAAAGAACAGTCAAAGAAGTTCTCGTCTCCAACTCTAATCGTTCGATTTAATTTGACGTCGGCTTCGTTTTAACATTCAGATTTAAATCTGTAAATCATAACTTTATATTAGTAACTTGTGCTTTAATTTAGAGTATGTCTAACTTAATTGATTCGAATATGGCTATTCTATTCTTAAAACTGCAAAACATTCACAATGATAACTACTTATGCAGAGTCGAAGTTAGAATTAAAGACATTCGAACACCAAATACGTCTACTGCGCCATTAGGATAAAGTGAATGAATCTGATACGTAAAACTAGGCCTACTCCATTGTTTTCTATGTAGGTTTTCTCTATTCTTTGAATAATTTTGGCTTAATTACCTGAGAAGATAATTATTTTGTCTTGCAGTTAGTCTTTTGAAATGGGATAGTACTAACATCTACGGTCCGTTGCAAGGAGCATCTTGGTATGGTAAATGTGTGTGCGTGCATGTGTTTGTGCAAGCATAATACCTTGAACATTCAGATTTATAGACGCTAATAAGTCGATTGGAAAATATATACTTGAACATTTGCTTTTTATAAAGTAGGAGAAATAATACAGATAATATTATGAAAATAACAATAAATGACACATTGTAAACAAAATAAAACTAATTGATATTTCTAAACATAAATGATTCGAGTGACAGATGAGCAGCGTTGCCATATTTTCTCCTGACACCATTATTTCCCTTTATAACACTGATCTCTCTCTCTCTCTCTCTCTCTCTCTCTCTCTCTCTCTCTCAGATGCAATACAGAACCAATATCATTTTATATCACCCAGTCAACTTCAATCGAATGACAGTAAACTCAGTCCTTTGATACTTTATTTCTACATTTACTAATAGGAAATAAGGATTACGATATCAATGAATGATTAAATTGTTATACATGACCTTCTTGTATAACATGTATAAGAATATATAGTTTCAGGACTACATATTTCAGGAGTGAATAGGCCTATGCTATTGGTGGTTGTCTGTCTGCCCCACAAGACTTTCTCTTTAACTTTCAAAGTGACGAAAATGTTAAATCAAACTACTCAATGAATTACAATAAAGGAAATACACAGAAGGAGATTAATCATAAAATTGATTTCAAATTATCAATAGGCTTAAATTTAAGGAAATCGTTAGATAGTAGGCCTATGTGTGCACATCCCTCTACCAGCTGTCTCACCCTTGATCTATGGCATAAACATCTTAATACTATTTGTTACCTTTTCACAAGAGAGAGAGAGAGAGAGAGAGAGAGAGAGAGAGAGAGAGAGAGAGAGAGAGAGAGAGGCCCTTTTCTGTAGACCTAAGTCAATCATCTCAACATAAGTTTCCCTGCTTCCACCATGGTTGTTTTACATACGGAGGTAAGATTGCCCCTACCTTCGGCCTCTGCTCTAAATCCAAATTATTGATAATAATGAAATACCAGTCTCCAAAACAGGTCTCAGGAAAGATGGATTAGCTTACAAAACGAAATAAAATGAGAAAGTTTAATCACAATGAAACGCCATTTTGAATCAGTTGTTTCCCAGAGAGTTTCGTTCAAAAATCTTTTCTTTTGATCATGAAACTCCCGAAATAATGTTTTCTTTTGCTAATATTATATTAATTTTCACTTGCTTCTTCTCATTACCTAATATTATATTCTTATCATTTATCTCTCTTACTGCACTTGTGTATTAAGTTCTACTTATAATGTATTTCACACAGTAACATTCTAAGGATCTATGACATTTTTTAGAAAATATTCTCATATTTACTTCTCTTTCTCTTATACCCTAGAAGAGAGAGAGAGAGAGAGAGAGAGAGAGAGAGAGAGAGAGAGAGAGAGAGAGAGTAGTGAGAAAAAATAGTAAGCGAGAGGTAGTGAGAAAGATAGTAAGCGAGAGGTAGTGAGAAAGATAGTGAGAGGTACTGAGAAAGGTATTAAGGGAGAGGTAGTAAGAGAGGTAGTGACAGATGAGGTAATGAGACAAGAGGTAGCGAAAGATGAGGTAGTGAGAGCAGAGGTAGTGCTGGAAGTCTGTTCCATGGACTTTCTATTTTGTATGTAAAGATATTACCATACTGAGTGGTGTTGTATCTTTTCATTTCCAGTATGTATCTGTTTTAAGGTTGTGGTGGCCCTTGTGGTAACATCCCTGATTGGTGAACGCCAGACAGGGGTTCGAGACCCGTTCAAACTTGTTAGTTCCTTTGGTCACTGCAACCTCATCAGCCTTGTGAGCTAAGGATCTGGGTTTGGGGGAACCTACAGGTCTATGCTGAGTCATCAGCAGCCATTTTCTGGTCCTCCCTGATCCTAGCTTGGGTGGAGATGGGGCTTGGGTGCCGATCATGGTCAGTCTTTAGGGCATTGTCCTGCTCGATAGGGCAATGTCACTGTCCCTTGCTCCTGCCATTAGGAATTCTGAATGCCTCTAATAACTGTCCCCCCTTGGTCAAGTTTGAAGATTCAAATAAGTTCAAACGTTCCATCCCCATCTATATCCAAAATGCCTTGGTGATGTAACTAGTTTGGTGGCCCTAGCTTGTACTGATTCTAGTATATCTATATCCTTCTGAATACTTGGAGCCCAGAACTGGACTCTGTATTCAAGATAGGGTCTTAATAGTGATGTGTACAGCTGTAGTCCTGTGTCTTTGTTTCCGTATTTGGATTGTCTCTTTATGTAACCTATTATGTTTTGTGCTTTCTTTTCAGCTTTTATGCTCTGTTTGGTGAACTTCAAATCCTTGCTGATAATAATACCAAGATCTTCCTCCTGGTCCACATTTTCTATTTCATTACCCAGCAGTGAGTCATCTGATTGTGGGTTACTATAAACTATGTCCATGATTTCGCATTTCCCACAGTTGAAAGGCATTTTCCATTTTTGGGGCTGTTCTCCTAACTTCATCAGATCCTCTCATGAAGCTGTTACGTCTTCTGAGTTCGCAGCATTTATGCGTAGTTTAGTATAGTATCATCGAGAGAGAGAGAGAGAGAGAGAGAGAGAGAGAGAGAGAGAGAGAGAGAGAGATATAGGAAGCCACGATATATATATATATATATATATATATATATATATATATATATATATATATATATATATATATATATATATATATATACAGTATATCTACATTTTTATGATTTTGTCCAAAACACCTCCTAGCTCTTACACCCTTCCACAAACTCTATACTGAGTGAGAGAGAGAGAGAGAGAGAGAGAGAGAGAGATCCAACTATCAATTATTACATTCCCTAAGTCTTAACGGATAATGTATGAATATACATATCAAAATATAGTTTATTCAGGTGCTCTCTCTCTCTCTCTCTCTCTCTCTCTCTCTCTCTCTCTCTCTCTCTCTGAACACGTATTCGACTGATGAAATTCTTAGCAAAACTTACATTTGATGAATTGATACAAATTTACCAAAGACGTTGGCCTACACTTATTATTATTACTAGCTAAGCTACAACCCTAGATGGAATAGCAGGATGCTATAAGCACAATGGGCTCCAACAGGGAATATTAGTCCTGTGAGGAAAGGAAATAAGGAAATAGATAAATAAAATGAGAAATAACGATTAATTAAAAAAAAAGTGACATCGAAACATATTTTAATTATAAACTATAAAAAGACTTAGGTCAGTCTGTTCAACATAAAAACATATTTAAATTCCTGTCACGAATGGCAGAGGCAAGGGACAGTGACATTGCCCTATCAAGCAGGACAATGCCCTAGATACTGACCATATTACATCTGATCAGCGCCCTAGCTCCCTCTCCACCCAAGCTAGGACCAAAGAGGGCCAGGCAATGGTTACTGATGACTCAGCTGATAGACCTGCAGGCTCCCCCAAACCCACCATCCCTAGCTCACAAGGACGGCAAGGTTGCAATGACCAACGGAACTGACAATTTTGAGCGGGACTCGAACCCCAGTCCAGCAGAACACCAGAAGGAGCGTTTCCAATAGGTGACTGCAACCCTTATTCAGCAAATTGACGTGAAGGAATTTCTGTTTTAGACATAGTACTTGCTGAGCTACAACACTAGTTGGAAAAGCAGGATGCTACAAGCCCAGGGGCTCCAACAGGGAAAAGAGTCCAGTGAGGAAAGAAGACAAGATAAAATATTCTAAAGAGTAACAATATTAAGATAAGTATCTCCTATATAATTATTATTGTTATTATTATTATTTGCTAGGCTACAACCCTCGTTGGAAAAGCAGGATGCTACAAGCCCAGGGGCTCCAACAGGGAAAATAGCCCAGTGAGGAAAGGAAACAAGGGAAAATAAAATATTTTAAGAAGAGCAACAGCATTAAAATATATATTCCCTAAGTAAACTATAAAGACATTAACATAACAAGAGGAAGAGAAACTAGATAGAATAGTGTGCCCGAGTGTACCCTCAAGCAAGAGAACTCTAACCCAAGACTGTGGAAGACCACGATACAGAGGCTATGACACTACCCAAGACTAGAGAGCAATGGTTTGATTTATGAGTGTCCTTCTTCTAGAAGAGCTGCTTACCATAGCTTAAGAGTCTCTTCTACCCTTACCAAGAAGAAAGTAGCCACTGCACAATTACAGTGCAGTAGTTAACCCCTTGAGTGAAGAAGAATTGTTTGATAATCTCAGTGTTGTCAGGTGTAAGAATGGCCAGACTATTCGCTGTCTGTGTAGACAGAGGGAAAATGAACCGTAACCAGAGAGAAGGATCCAATGTAGTACTGTCTGTCCAATCAAAAGAGCGGTAGTATCTCAACGGGTGAATGTATGGATCAGAAACTTGGGCTTTAAGACAAACAGAGGAAGCAAAACTTGAGAGAATTGAGATGAGAATGTTAAGGTAGATTATGGGAATCTCAATGCTTTAAAGATTGATAAATGATGAAATAAGAAAATAGTGGCTTACATTCAAGGCAATTTCTGGCTTGGTTATATAGGCCTACAGTAGATGCGAGCGAGTTAAAGTAAATATAAAAAAATGAGCATTGCTAGCTTATTTTCCTATTGAATAGCGTAGCAAGGCTTTGTGTATCGCCATGATCAGCAAAGTGTGCTAGTCAAGGCCAACCATGCTAGGTTGGTTTTCTGTGAGAGATCAGACCAAAATCTCCCACCATCACCAATCTGCAGTTGGCCAGCGAGGTGATGAGAACTGGCCAAACCCCCTAACATGAATAAGGACATGTTTGAGGCCTTTGTCCTGCAGTGGACAGACTAGGAACGGCTACATTTGTTGTCATCGGTCACATACAAGCCGAACAGTCTAGCAGGGCACAGTCACGAGCCACCACTCTAAGGCAAACAGAACAGAGCAGTCTCTATTGTCCTCCAGTCAGTTACTGGACTGAGCAGGCACTACCATGTGGTCATCAATGTCAACAACAAACAAAGGAATGGATGTTTTATATAGGTCGGATCATCACTGATCAAAGAGGCAATCTCTCTGAGCTAGACAGTCTATTCCAAAATCCTTATACATCCTGAGTCATCAACTATCTAGTTAAGGATAAGGAGACAGAAGACAACACAGTACATGGCTAAAAATACTTCAAAAGGACCACTAAAAAAAGAAAAAAAAATAAATTTAGAGTTCTCTTGCTTGAGAGTACACTCAGGCACACTATTCTATCTTATTTCTCTTCCTCTTGTTTTGTTAAAGTTCTTATAGTTTATATCAGGAATATTTATTTGAATGTTGTTACCTTTCTTAAAAAAAAATATTTTTCCTTGTTTCCTTTCCTCACTGGGCTACTTTCCCTGTTGGAGCCCCTGCCTTATGGCATCCTGATTTCCCAACTAGGTTTGTGGCTGAGAAATTAATAATAATAATAATAATAATATTCCTAGCTAAGTATATTATCAAACTATCATCATCATCATCATCTCCTACGCCTATAGACGCAAAGGTCCTCGGTTAGATTTCGCCAGTCGTCTCTATCTGGAGCTTTTAAATCAATACTTCTCCAGTCATCATTAATAACACCGTTGATGATGATGTTATAGTTGCCAATAATTAAAAAGAAAAATAATAGACCGATTCTGTCATAGCAAATTTAAACTATTGGTCTATAGAAAGTTCAAACTATTTGCGGACGATCTACATTCTTACTTCTCCATAAATAATATACAGACGACACTGATGAAACTCTAAACCCAATTCTTACCAGTGTTAGGAAATAGGGGACAATCATACAACTAAAATTAAATGGAAATAAAACTGATTTTATGGTGGTTGGAAAGGAAAACAGCCTAAGAAACTTGGGTGATATTCAAATAAATTTAAATAACAACCCTCTCTCAATATCTTGTCTGTAACTTGTCTTTCAATGCCCAAATATATAATGTAATAAAAACTGCTGGTTATCATTTTATAAACATTGCTTTTATACAGAAAAAGCTCTTGGATGAACTTTCTGTAAAGAAACTACTGATAAAACTGTTTTATTACCAGGATTGACTACTGTAACTCCATCTACCAAAAGTGCAACTTAAGAAATTATAAAACATAATTAAGAGGAGAAATAAGATAGAACACTGCCCGAGTGTACCCTGAAGGTAACGAATCGTGTAGACACGAAAATAGTTACACATCGTCTCAGATTATTGGAACCTGGATGTACAATATGTATAACTGATGAGGGATAGAATAATAGAATGAGACCCTAGAGATTGTATAAAAAGGCAGGGGAATGAAGAGAAGAAGATGGATTGACGAGCTAAGATCATCGCTTGGGGAAATGATGGGTAGTTAGATGGGGCAAGTGTGTGCGGTTCGGTGGGGGGGGGGGGATTGGGGAGCCTTGGAGGAAGTAGCGGTTGGGGAAGGGGGGTGTTAGTTCCTTATTTCCTTTCCACACTGGGCTATTTTTTTTCCTGTTGGAGCCCTCGGGCTTATAGCATCTTGCTTTTCCAACTAGGGTTGTAGCTACTACTACTACTACTACTACTACTACTACTAATAATAATAAAAAAAGAAGAAGAAGAAGAAGGAGTTAAAAAAATCCCTGGGAAAAAATGTGCCAAGTTGGATGTGGCTGGTAAAGGAGAGGGGGGGGGGGGTGTTGTAGGCGTCTGTGAATGGGGGTGGGGTGTGTTCTTCTTCCCTGTGTTGAGGAGGGGAATTAGGTTCAAACAAATGACTGTTGACGATGCGTCGATTTTGGCGGTTAAAATGTACTGATATCTTGAAATTGTAAAATAATAATTCTATGTAATACCGTTTGTAGAACATAGCACTTTTTGAATTTGGCTATCTTATTTCTCTCCCTCTCGTTTTATTAAAGTTTTTTTATAGTTTATATAGGAGATATTTATCTTAATGTTACTGTCCTTAGAATATTTTATTTTTCCTGTTTCCTTTCCTCACTGGGCCATTTTCCTCGTTAGAGCCCCTGGGCTTATAGTATCCTGCTTTTCCGACTAAGGTTGTAGATTGGTAATTAATAATAATAATAATAATATAATAACCTGTGAGGCATTTTAAACAGAATTTTATCTTTGGGTGGGCTTAGGCCTACATGTTTTTTTAGGATATATATATATATATATATATATATATATATATATATATATATATATATATATATATATGATCTACTGAAGGAAATTATTTAAGGTATCCCTACTCAAAAAGGCTTATATATAACAAATGCAGCAGTTTCTAGCTCACTGCAGGACAAAGGTCTCAGACATGTCTTTGTGTCTGGGGTTTGACTAGTTTTCATCTGCAGATTGGTGATTGTGGGAGACTTTTGTCTAATCACTCACAGCAAATCAACCTAGTATGGGTGTCCCTGACTATCATATCGTACAGCTTTGCTGTTCATGGCGATACACAAACCCTTTCACCACGTTAAGGTATCCCCACACAAAAGTGTAGACCTATGTTGGGAAAGCCTCATAGAGGTTTATGCCTGGCAATGCACAGGTCAATTCGCATTTTAAAGTAATAATAATAATTAATAATAATAATAATTAAAAGTAATGAGTCTCAAATTTGAATGAAATGTGTTTAACTTCCTGCTTGAAATTCTCTCTCTCTCTCTCTCTCTCTCTCTCTCTCTCTCTCTCTGGGACTAACTTTAGGTTCCCCAATTTCCTATTAAACGTGGTGAAAGGGTTTGTATATCGCCATGATCAGAAAATCTGTACTAGTTAAAGCCACCCTTACTAGGCTGGTTTGCTGAGTGATCAGACAGGTCTCCCACCATCACCATTCCCTAGTTCGTTAGCATGGTGATGAAGCACGGCCAAACCCCTGACATGATTAAGGAAATATCTGAGGACTTTGTCCTGTAGTGGATTAGAAACGGGCGAGAATAATTATCAGAATGGGTCCCTAAAGATTGCAAATAAAGCAGGGAAAGGAAGAGAAGACGATGGATTGACGAGCTAGAAAAAAGGGTATAAACTGGCATAGAAACACCATAAATAGATGCGAATGGAAGAAAATGTCCGAGGCCTTTGTTGGCGAGATATATATATATATATATATATATATATATATATATATATATATATATATATATATATATATATATATGTGTATATATATATATATATATATATATAGTAATTTTTTCATGTATGTTGAAGTGAAAATAAAATAATTTAATTTATCTAATATGTAAAAATAGAAACAATTGGTTTCATTAAAATGTAAGATGTGTTAAGATGAGGCCGCTGCTTGTGGCGCCAATTCAAGATGTTGTTGCTACTCTTGTTGCTCTTAGAGTTGTTGCTCTTAATGTTGTCGTTGTTGTTTTCTGTACTGTTGCTTCTAATGTTATTTTCCTGGTGTTGCCATTAAAACCTTCACTGTTGTTTCTCTTGATATCTTAGTTCTTGTTGTTTCAGTGTTGTTTTTAATGTTGTTGTTCCTAATGATATTTCCTTTAAAGTTGTAAAACTAAAGATGATGAAATTAAGATTAAGATTTCTCGTCGTGATTCAAGGCAGTTGGATTCGAACGCTCAA
>NC_090726.1:39754928-39790359 GCF_036898095.1 Palaemon carinicauda | reverse complement strand
TGGGCAGAGGCATGAACTCCCAAGCCGAGAACTTCTCTCGTGTCATATCAGACTCTCGCTCTATAAACCAGTTTAAAAGAAGGGAAAGCAAAGGCTGTATCCCCCAAACTCCTCCTGGTGAAAAATCAGTCGCCTAGCCAACGTAAAGCTCTCTAGGAGAGCGAGAGAGCACTAGCTTAAAAACAACGGCTTCAAAGTAGCTAGGCCTAGTGTAAGCTCTGACGTTTAGGCGAACGAGGAGTAGCAGTTACAAAAAGATCCGGACAAAGATCCTTAAAAAAAATCATCATGATTTAATTAAAGTCCATAGGAGGCTAAGCAGCTTTAGGCTCCTCTCCATCTGACAGAGTCCTCAAGGGAATATCAGTAGGAGGGGGAACAGCAACTTCCTCATCTACAGGAACCTTGTCCGATAAAAGCTGAGTCTCAAGCAAGGGAGAGACCTACCGTGGTGGCAATGCTTTACAAGCAGAGTCCACACTCACTGGTGCATTAGTAGCGGACCAGAACGCAACGTCATGTAACTGCTTGACAGTCTGTGAACTGTCAACAACTGAACTGTCAACCACAACAGGTGCGTGAGGACGCACAGCGTCCACTCGAGACTGCTTTGACTGCCTAGACTGAGCAGTCAAAACAACTCTAGAATGCGGAGGTTGACGCACAGCGTCAAAACAAGTCAACTCCGATTGTTAGTGAACGTCTTGAACGTCAACAGGAGCCTCAGCAAGTGGCCTAACGTCCAAATGCGGCTGAAAAACCACACGAGACCGCATCGAGTGTGGTTCTAAACAACCTGACTGACGTGACTAAGCTACGCCAACGTCAACAGTAAGCACAAAGGAACGTTAGGTTGGCTGAAAGCCAGGATATCGATGAGATAAACGGCTAGACTCAACGGACTAATCGGCAGAATAGTCTTCCATAAGGGAGGCAAGCATATACTGCATGTCTTGCCATACAACCCATTAAGGATCAACGGAAATGGTTGTGGTAAGAGACGAGGGTAACGTCTGTGACCGCAACACTTTGCCTACAAAAAAAGACTCTCGGAGTCTGTGTTACGCTTTTGTTAGGCGGCGAGCAGTTATCCGATGACTGCATAGGGTCAGAGCTGTCCTAATGGTTGTAACCAGGACGCTGGACCTGTCCTGAAAGGACTGACTTTCGCTTACGGGCTTCGAAACCTTGTGATAGGTTTCTTATGCGAAAAGCCTTCGGATGACGAGGAGAAACAACGTCTCTCTCGTCTTATGGTAGGGGAGATCTTGGTAAGATACACCCGATACCATAGAGGGAAAACGTCTGTTCGTTGGTCAAGGCCTCTCGAACCCATAAGTCGTTTGACATTACTTCTCCCCTGGGCTTGGGAGCATGTAAGAGGTCCCGGACTAGGTGAAAGACAGGCACGAACAGACGAACCCTCGGACGCAACACTGTAACACTTTGCGCATATCACTTTATCACTTCGATTTTCTGTTTTGCACTTATTTCACTGAAATTTTTACTGATTTCTACCTGAAACACGCAATTCTACCCTTTTAAAAGGTAGTAATTGCGAAATCAGTCGTATAATGCAAGCTCATTAATACCAGCAAAAAACAGAAAACATATTTAAAGATAAAAAAAAAAATCAGTGGCTGGGAAAAAGACTAAACACTAGTTCATATAACTACGTTTTCAATCTCTCACCGCACATAGCCTGGGGACGAGAATAAAAAACTAAAACGTTTATCCTTCCTCCCCGTACAGCGACTAGGGACGAGAGAAACACGAGAACAACGTTACCCGCTTGAACGGAACGTTTTCTCTCCTCTCTCTCCCTCCGTCTCTATCTCTCTCTCTCTTTCTCTCTTGATTTCGCGCCTAAGAGAAGAGCCCAATTATATTTCGTCAAAAAAAAACATGTTATTTGACTAAAGGAAAAAACTGAAAGGTTTTTCAAATAAAAAGTTCCTTTAAAATAGAATTTAAAACATTTAAGCTAAGAAAGAATGAACAAAACGTCAGAATCGATTTACTCTTACTGCAAAGTGAAACCGTGATACACTCTCTCTCTATCGTAACGATAGAGCGCATGTTGAACGTCCTGAACGTCAACAACTGCGTAGCATAAATAAACTAAACGTTAGTTCATCTTTGAAAACAGTACGAAGACTATCAAAGAAATTCTTTCATAAAATATTACATTTAAAAAGTTTTAAATCCTTAGCTCTTTAAAAGCTAATTACGATATAAAGGGCTCAACGTTGATTAACTTCGGTTTCCAAGTTAGGACCGCCTACTCTCAGGAAAGGTCTATATAAACAAAACATTAAAATTATTTATATATGTTTATAATAAATGGAAAGTTAATCGAAGAGGCCTAATAAAGGCGGAGAGATATAAACTATATAGAGGAAAATCTATAACGTGATATAATTACTAAAAGCCTAAACACACTTCCGCTAAGGGAAGGGTCGGCCATTTAAAAGTGAAAGAAAGTCCATACTCTCTTTGTCACCATAATTAAATCTATCCAAAATGAGTTCAAGATTTAAGATGAAGATAAAACACCTGCATAGCGAAAGCTCAAAACTAGAATAGTGTACTTCACCAATTAGTTGTGAAAACAAATCCAGTTTAGCAACAGCGAATAAGAACGTCTTGTCGGGAGCACGACAGAGAGAAAATTGAGTTCTTTGTTTACATTGAGTACTGGGTATCTGGACGACAGATGGCACTGTTGGGCACACCCGCACCTGTGTAGCGATCGCTGGCGAATTTTACCTTAGAGTTTTCTGTCGAGCAACAGAGTTGCAGCTATTATAATCACCGGCTAAGTTAAATATTGAAAATAATCATGTAATGCACGGTGTTACCATAGTTGGTAAATTCCGTTAACTCCCTAAGCAGATAGCTTAAACTTTTATTCTATTGAAATAAACTTTGTATATGATGCTTCATAACTAATGTCTGCTCCCTCATGCTTTACAGATACAATATAATTACTGCGGATCTCAGTGAGAGACTGGGCTTTGGAGTTAGGCAGGCCAAAAGAAAGTATAATAAACTATGTACTAACAACAGATATAAATAAATCACACCAAACCTATTCGAAAATACATGTCATAAATTGTGTTTCCTGAGAAACCATGGGATGGGGAAAATGACAAATTCGGAGATAATTTGTATTTTTCCTAACCATACAAACCTTAGCTATTTACATGGGGTATCACTTTCGGCGTAGCTGAAATGACGAGCCATTAGATTTTTAACGAGGGTTAACTACCCTCTTGCTAGTTAACTGATTCACTTCGCTTAGAGGTAAGACTTCACGGGGGACAGGGCTGGCGGGCAAATATGTGTAAATAGCTAAGCTTTGTATGGTTAGGAAAAATACAAATTATCTCCGAATTTGTCATTTGTTCTGAAACCGAAATACAAACCACGCTATTTACATGGGGTGACTTAACTCTTAGGTAGGGTGGAAAGTCCCAGCCTTACTGGCTTTGGCTTTTGCCCAGGGACTCAGAATCCGAGAGAGTAGCACTCAAGAAAAGGAGTCCCTGCACCTCGCAAATTCTTTCCTCCGCAAGGAACGTGTGGCCTACATAAGCTTGTGTGTGAAGGAATGAAGTGTGACTCGTCCTAGGAAGTTGACCTGAATTCCTTTAGATGGAATTCTAGGTTAGGATATTCCCAATACCACTCTTGAAAAACTTTACGTAATTGGAAAATCAATACAAGCGTAATTTTCTTATTTTAATGAAACCTTCATAAAATTATGAACAACTAGGAAATTGAACAAGAATTAATAAAATGGTTTCACGTATTGCTGCTCAAATTAAAAACAATGCTGTTGTTGCTGCTGTCGAAGATGATCGCCTTAAATAGAGGTCAAAGCGATGGTCAAGCATCTCCACCATACAATTACCATTTTCAAGAACCCCTAGATAAGTATAGAATACCAAATATCAGTTACGCTTCAAGTGGTAACTTAAAACTATCGAAATCACTAATAAAATATTCAAACATAGGAATGCCATTCCAATATATATATTGTATCAATAATGGATTTCACTTAACATTATCAAATAATAATTACCTAAAGGCAATGGCCCACTTTGCGTATTAAGTATATCACTAGTATACAACGCGCCAAATTGACAGTAAGGCCGAACGAATAGCCACCTAAGTAGTAAAAACAACTAATGTAAATAAACTACTAATTAACGTGAAAGTGGCAAAAATGAGAGAATACCAAAATATAATACAAAATTTAAATTATCTAACCAGCTCAAAGTAACTGATAATAAATGAATCTCTCAATTATGACAGGGAAATTATAATATGGCAATTCCATAAAAATTGTAAATGATATGAATATTATCCAAGGGTAGGCCTATATTTATTTGTGGGGGCTAAAAGCAAAGCAAGGGACTTTTATTATCAAATGAACTATGGATTATAAATCACAAAATTTAAATGACCTTTAAAATTATGACGTACCTCACAACCCATACTGTCCGTGTATGCTGTTCGTAAATGAAACAAATCACAATTGCTGTGTTGGCTCTTGATGAGGCTTCCAAGAAGAAGGCAACGTAAGATGCAGATCCATGGTACAGATCATTTATTTTTTCACCATGACGATAAAGAGGCAAGCAAATCCAATGTTGTCACTGGTGAAGATGGCTAAGAACTAACTTTTATTTTCATGAAAAGCCGTCCACTTCTCCTTTCTGTAAGAAATGTATAACGAGCAGCAAGTCTTTTCAACGACCCAAACCATCTTAAGTTTTAACAGGTTATTAAGGAATTGTCATCATTTTATGTAAACAAAAATTATTTAAATACTAAAAATGCATGTTGAAATAACAATCAATTACAAACTCACCAAATTACTATATTATAAAAAGAAACAGAAAACAAAAAATAACTTGGTGTTATTTTTCAACAACCACCTCGTCAGGGTATGGGGGACGCGACAGTATTATATTAATACAGTACTAGGAACACAAGGAAGCATGGTTTACCTGCAGTGGTTTGAGGTCAGCTATGCAGAGAACCTAGGATGCTGCTTTCCCCAAGAGAGGGGAGGATGAAGAAAAGAGTAAGGGCCAGACCTACTTTTTCATTCATGCAGTCTAAAACTGGGTAACAATGCCCTCAATCTTCTGCTACCTGTCCATTAAGGAGCCTGAGGTTAGACCAGCTGTTGTGCAGCCACCATAGGGCCGATAGAGAAAGTATCGAGGCTCCTGTGGGTCACGTCCTGCAGGTAGTGGGCTGTGAAGGTCGTTTGATGCTTCCAGACACCAGCTTGTAGCACCTGCGTCACAGAGAAGTTTCTCTTGAATGCCAGGGACGTTGCGATGCCTTTGACATCGTGTGCTCTAGGGTGACGTGACGGAGGAGGGTCTGGATTCAGGGCATGATGGATGACCCTTCGAATCCAAGCTGAGATGGTATTCTTGGTGACCCTCCTCTTCGTCCTTCCTGTGCTCACAAACAGGGCTTGTAAGCGAGGACGAACTACAGCTGTTCTTTTAAGATAATGCCTCAGACTCCTTACTGGGCATAGTAGGAGATGGTCTGGGTCATCTGTTACAGAACGAAGACTCAAAATCCTGAAGGAGTCGAACCGTGGGTCCGGAACTCTAGGATTTTGAGTCTTAGCAACAAACTCAGGGACAAACCTGAACGTAACCTCCCCCCATCCCCTTGAATGGGCGACGTCGTACGAGAGACCATGAAGTTTACTGACACGCTTGGCTGAAGCCAGAGCGAGCAGGAACACCGTCTTCCAAGTCAGTTGACAATCAGAAGCCTGGCGTAATGGTTCGAACGGATGTCTCTTAAGAGCCCTGAGAACCCGAACCACGTTCCATGGAGGAGGTCTCACTTCCGACTGAGGGCAGGAAAGTTCGTAGCTTCGTATGAGCAAAAAAAAGTTCCAGCGAGGAAGAAATGTCTATTCCTTTCAGCCTGAGGGCAAGACTTTAGGCTGAGCGATAGCCTTTCACTGCTGTGACTGAAAGGCGCATTTCTTCCCGCAGATACACAAGGAACTCCGCTATTGCTGGTAAAGTGGCATCGAGGGGAGAGATACCCCTCCCACGACACCAACCACAGAAGACTCTCCACTTTGCCTGGTAGACACCTGCAGATGACTTTCGCAGGTGTCGAGACATCCTCTCTGCAACTTGTTGCGAAAAGCTTCTCCAGGCGTGAAGTCGAACCGATGCTACGGCTTTGTGGAAGATGTTGCAGTGTGGTTGCCTGAGTAGCTCGTGTCGTGGGCGGAGTTCTTTCGAGAGTTCCATCAGGAGCTGCAGAAGGTCCGGAAACCACTCTGCATGATGCCATAGCGGAGCTATTAAGGTCATTGACAGGTTGACCGATAGTCTGGTCTTGTTGAGCACCCTTCTCATCAGACAGAACGGTAGGAAGGCGTAGACGTCGATGTTATCCCACCGTTGTTGGAAGGCATCTTGCCAGAGCGCCTTGGGGTCCGGGACTGGGGAGCAGTACAGCGGCAGCTTGAAGTTCAAGGCTGTCGCGAACAGGTCCACTGTCGGGGAACCCCACAAAGTAAGGACTTTGTTGGCTACTAGAGGATCCAAAGACCACTCGGTACTCACTATCTGCGAAGCTCTGCTCAGACTGTCGGCGAGCACATTCCTTTTGCCGGGAATGAAGCGAGCTGATAGTGGTATCGAGTGGACTTCGGCCCATCTCAGAATCTCTACTGCAAGATGGGATAGCTGTTGTGAAAAGGTACATCCCTGCTAGTTGATATAAGCCACTACTGTGGTGTTGTCGCTCATCACCACCACAGAGTGACCCACCAGGGTCTGTTGGAACTGTTGAAGGGCCAGATATACGGCCTTCATTTTTAGCAGATTGATGTGGAGGTACTTTTCTGATTCTGACCATAGGCCTGAGATCCTGTGGTTCAGAACGTGCCCCCCCCCCCCCCTCTGTTGACGCGTCCGGGAACAGCATCAAATCCGGGGGGAGGACGAGAAGATCCACTCCCTTTCAAAGGTTTCCGTCGGTCAACCACCACTGCAGGTCCGTCCGTTCCGCAGGCCCCATGGGGACCAGAATGTCCGGGGAATCGTAGCCTTGATTCCACCGGGACTTAAGCTGCCATTGCAAGGATCTCATCCTGAGGCGGCCGTTTGGAACTAGACGGGCCAAGGAGGACAGGTGACCTAGGAGACGTAACCAAGATTGGGATGAAAGCTCTTCTCGCCTGAGGAAAAGCTCTGCGAGCTTCCTCAGCCTTGCTATCCTGTCGTCTGATGGAAAGGCTTTGTGGAGATTGGTGTCCAATATCATGCCTAGGTATACCAGTCGTTGAGAAGGAAGCAGAGAAGACTTCTCGAGATTTACCATGATCCCTAGATCTTGTCAAAGTCCCAGAAGCTTGTCTCGGTGTCGAAGAAGGGTCGACTCCGAGTCTTCCAGGATCAGCCAGTCGTCCAGATAGCGAAGGAGACGGATGCCGATCCTGTGTGCTCACGAAGATATCAGGGTGAACACTCTGGTGAACACCTGTGGTACTGTGGAGAGACCGAAACACAACAACTTGAACTGGTAGATCTTGTTGTCTAGGCTGAATCTCAAGTACTTCCTGGAAGACGGATGGATTGGGATCTGGAAGTACGCGTCCTTTAGATCCAGTGTGTACACATGAAGTCTTGCGGTTTCACTGCAAGTCTGACCGTCTCTGCTGTATCCATGCTGGACAAGGTTTGTTTGACAAACTTGTTCAGGGCTGAGAGGTCGATGACGGGTCTCCAGCCTCCAGACGCCTTCTTTACAAGAAAGAGTCGACTGAAGAAGCCTGGGGAGCCGTCGACGACCTCTTGGAGAGCATCCTTCTTGAGCATGGTCTAGACTTCTGCCCGAAGGGCTAGCCCCTTTGCCGATCCCATGGCATAGGAGCTCAACGACACTGGATTCGCTGTCAGGGGAGGTAGAGATGTTATGAACGGGACGCGATATCGTTGGCTGATCACGGAGATCGTCCAGGAACCGGCCCCGAGTTGCTGCCACCTGAACGTGCAACTTTGCAGGCATCACCCCACTGGTGGAAATGCAGGGGGATTGCCAATCCTAGCGTTTGCAGCCTCGGCCGCTACCTCTAGGATTTTTGCCTCCCCTGGAGGACTTTCCGCCCTTCCTGTCCTTGACCAGAAAGGGCTGCTGTTTGGACACCTTTGCCTTTGCTGCCGGAGCCGGTTTCGATGTCCTTGACTGACGAGGCTGTTGTTGTTGAGGTGCTGGAGGCTTGTAGGGTCTGGATGTAAGAGCCCTTTGGAGGAGAGAATCGTGATTCGATTTCCTCCACCTCTCAGCTGTCCATTCCACATCCTTGGGCTCAAACAGGCTCTTTCCAAGGATAGAAGACTGTCTGAGCTTGCAGACATCCACGGCTGGGACCTTCGAGTGGAACCTCTCGGTCACCGCATCACGACGCTTCAAGATCGAATTTGCCCACAATTTCGAAACTTGGTGAGCTAGAAACTCGATGGTGGGCGTGCCCGAGAGGAGAAAAGTCTCCATGGCCTTCCTGGTGCTCTCCTTGGACAAGTATCGCAACAGGATGCCCAGAGACCCCAGCCAGAGATCCAGCTACGAAGTGGCCTGCATGGCACACTTTGCGACTTTCTCCTGGCTCAAGATCTCTATAGCCGAGAATGTCACCAGCCGGGCGGAGTTTCTCAGGAGAAATTCCCCTGGAAAGCTCTTCCACAGAATGGTGGAGAGGAAGAGCTAAACAAGACTCCCCCATGATCTCAAAGTACCTCCTCTTTTGTACACAAGGAGGTGGGAGGAGTTTGTTACCGGCAGAGGAACGGCTGGAGGAGGCGAGTTCGGAGAGCTGGCTCTCAACCTTGTCTCTGGCGCTCTTCACCCCCTGGGACCAGGGCAGAGCCGCAGTGGCCTTCGGAGGTTTTTGAGTGCCGTAGACTTGGTCCAGAACCGTCTCCGGATCCTCGAACCTGTTGAGTTGCCTCATCAGATTCAGAACCTGCCAGAAGGCATGCTCAGACTCATGCAGCTCTCCTCCTTGTGGACTGGCAGCAAAGTCTCCTGTCCCCAGCTGCTCTACTTAAGGGGACACGTGGACGTTCTCCTGGGGTCTTGCTGGCTCTGGTCGAATCCAGGATGAAGACTTTTGGACGGTCTTCGAGTCCTTGGGCTCCCTCCTAGGAGGGATACAGAACTCCAGTAAAGAAGTCTGAGGGCTCCTCTCTGCTCCCACACGAGACAATTCTCCTACTCGAGGTGGGGTTCCTCCCATTGGTGCCGTGGGAGAATGTCTCACCTCTCTGGACTCTCCTGAGGACGGAAAGGCTTCGGCCACAGGAGAAGGAGAAAAAGTCTGTGAGGGGGAAGAGGCCTTCCTGACGGACTTCTTGGGAGCCAGTTTAACCCTAGGAGAAGTCACCACGAGGTCTACTCCTCTCCTCTCTTCAGCAGAGACGAGGCTGCCATTGGTTTGAGGCCTAGATCAGCGAGGGCCGGCTAAACAGCCTGGACGACCGCTTTGATCAGGGACCCAAACCAAGGCTGACGGCTGACAGACGCAGTGTCAGCGACTCCCGCTGGAGGGAAGGGGATCGGGCGATCCTTAGGAGTAGACACCACAGGCCCTGCCTGAAAAGAAGAAGAAGAGTGTTGCCTAGACCTCTCTGAAGATTCTTCCTCCTGCCACAAGTGCGCTGTTCTGCGCTTACGGGGTGGAGATCGTGAAGACGATGATCTGGAAGTACGCGCTCCAGAAGACTCGCGAGGTTACCCATGCTGCAAAACCCAGCGGGAATCGCGGTCGAGATCGCGCTGGCGCTCGCATGATGGTAAAATCGCGGGTTCGCGCGCGGGTGAACATTGGCGCACATGCGCTCGCGGAGATAAAAGTGCGGGTGCGCGTGGGCGTGCGGAGATGAAAGTGCGGGTGCGCGTGGGCGAGGGTGCGCGGGCGAGGGTGCGCGGGCGAGGGTGCGCGGGCGAGAGGGCGCGTGGGCGAGAGGGTGCGTGGGCGAGAGGGCGCGTGGGCGAGAGGGTGCGTAGGCGAGAGGGCGCACAGGTTAAAGTGCGCGTGGGCGCGCAGGTGAGGGTGCGCGCGGTTGTAAGGGTGAGCGCTGGCGGCTGGGAGAACGACGGCGCGTTGGCAAGCGATGGCGCGTAGGCCGACAAGGCGACCGACTGCGCACAGGCGAGTTGGCGCGTGGGCGCGTAGGAGACCTTCGGCGATCTTAAGTATGGGTGCGTGGGCACGTTGGAGAGCGCTTGCGCGCAGGCGCGCGGGAGATCGTTGGCGCGCAGTGGCGACTGCCCCTGGCCGTGCACAGGAGACTTCTCGTGGGCGCATGGGCGTGCAGAGACTCGTACCAGTCTAGAAGTGCGCACAGGTGAGTGCGCGCGATGGCATGCAGGTGAAGGCTGGCGAGTTCTGAGGGCACGCAGCAGATCGTTGGCGAGGAGGCAAAGGAATAATTTCCTTGCCTGCGCCCAGATCCGGAGATCGTGGGCGCGCGGGCGAACGTTGGTGCGCAAGGTGTGCAGATGTGCGCTGGTGAGCAGGAGAGCGCTGGCGAGCAGGAGAGCGCTGGCGAGCAGGAGAGCGCTGGCGCACAGGAGATCCCTGACGAGCAGTAGAGCGCTGACGCGCAGGCGAGCGCTGACGCGCAGGTGAGCGCTGGCGAGCAGGAGATCTATGGCGAGATGACTCGGCTACAGGAGATCGCTGGCGCGTTGAGTCCGAAGAGATCTGGTCCACAGGTACAGCAGGATAGCCCTTGCGCGCTACTGTGCGCAAGCGCGCAGGTAAAACCTGGCACTTAAGGGACTTACTCACATTGTGATATAGGCCCTATTGCCCCGAAGGGACCGGTGCCCGTTGGCGCCCACTGCGCATCTGCGTCCAGGAACGGAGAAGGAAGACTTGCAGGTCTGGCAAGCGTGGGAAATCGCGAACGATCTGCTGAGAGGTCTAGCGATGCAGCTGCAACGGTCTGCTCACATCGAGGAGGATCCTCTGCGGGGGACGTCGAAGGCGATGAACTGAAGAGGCGACTCCTAACTCCCTTATAAAGAGAAGGAAGGCCTCTGCGGCGAAGAGGAGGGCGAGCCTTACAGCCAAGACGACCTCGAGGGGCAGCAACACCATCGTCGGTTCTCTGAAGAGGAGTCTCTGTCAGTGAACTCCAGCGAGGGGGAGAATCACCCGCAGGAGAGACCATTGGACCCAGCTCTTCCCTCGAAAGATGTTCGGAGGGGGGAACTGAGCCTTCAGCAACATCCGCAACAACAGCAGGGGTTTGACCCGACCCGTTGGAAGCCTCTGCCACAAGAACATCGACAATAGACAGAGGATCTACCACTGCTATTACCGGCGACTGTTTGACAGCTGCACCCAACTGGATCAGGTCAAACAGGGCTTCCCTGGTGGGCGAGCCCTTAAGCCCCAAGGAAGCCCAAAGCTGCAAAAGATCATTGCTAGCAACAGAGTCATCAATATCAATATCCTCCCCCGGAGGAGGAGGAGGAGCTGCCTCGCTATGGGAGGCAACTCCCTCTCCCGAACCCCGAGGTTGGTCAACAAAAGAAAGGCCTACGCTACCACTCGACGGCCCCTCACGAGAGACCAATCGAGTGGGAGCTTCGGAGAAGGTTCGGGCAACAAAAGAAGAGTCTTTGGAACCTTCCTTCTTCAAAGAAGCCCTTGAAGGAGCAAGGTCACACTTTGACTTCTTCTTACGTCGCCGGGAAAACCTCTCCCACTGGGAGGTAGACCACTCCCTACACTCACTACAAGTTTTATCCCTATCACACCGTTGACCTCTGCAGTACGGACACAAGGTGTGAGGGTCCGTCTCGACCGCCGACATGAATGTCCCACAAGGGAGGTTAGGTAGTCCAGGGCACTTCCGCATGAGAGAGAGAGGCCAACTTCCAAACACACGTGCTGTAAGATAAAGCAAAAAATTAAGGCAGTCAAAAATGCGAGGGTGAGACAGACAGGTCTGATCATCACCCGAGCCAAAAGTGAAGTGAATAAGTTCACCGGTGTGTGAGGGGGAAGGGGTAGCTGGCTACCCCTCCCCAACCCCCTCGCTAACTAGCGAGAGGGTAGTTAACCCTCGTGAAAAATCTAATGGCTCGTCATTTCAGCTCCGCCGAAAGTAATACCCCATGTAAATAGCGTGGTTTGTATTTCGGTTACGGAACAAAGAGGAAAAAAGGAAGAAACTGGGATTTAATATAGCATAACCTCATCCACACTACCTATCCAAGGATTCCGGGTCTTTCTCTTTACCTACCAATAGGTTTCAACTACCTGGAATAGCCCGTCCCATCCCAAAAAGTGTTTCACATAGAAGCCTATAAATAAATCATTGGCCAGTATAACAAACTTAGATTGTTCCTTACCCAAGTCTAAGAGGTCGAAGACTGAAGTCTTTCTATAGCTATGGGGACTACTATTTGGAGTCTACTTTCTACTCTTAGGTGAAGGTATAATGTAGTTGCCTCCATCAAAGTTGTGCAGTTGTCTGTGCCTTTTGTTCTGTTGAATTATTAAATTTGTATAACTATAACAATCAACATAAAACTATATTAAGTATAAAGATTATTCTTAAAGACTAAACATTGAGAGGGCATTAGTGAAAAAATTACCTTTTACTCTTCAACACAGAAAGTAGGGGAGGTAAAGTAGAAGTAAGTAAAGTACGGGAGGTAAAGCAGAAGTAAGTAAAGTACGGGAGGTAAAGTAGAAGTAGGTAAAGTAAGGGAGGTAAAGTAAGAGAGGTAAAGTAAGGGAGGTAAAGTATTAGTAGGTAAAATAGAGGAGGTAAAATACAAGTAGGTAAAGTAGGAGTAGGTAAAGAAGAAGTAGGTAAAGTAGAAGTAGATAAAGTAGAAGTAGGTAAAGTCAGAGTAGGTAAAGTAGAAGTAGGTAAACTAGGAGTAGGTAAAGTAGAAGTAGGTAAAATAGGGGAAGTAAAGTAGAAGAGGTAAAGTAGAAGAGTTAAAGTCGAAGTAGGTAAAGTAGAAGTAGGTAAAGTAGGGGAGGTTGAGTAGAAGTAGGTAAAGTAGAAGAGGTAAAGTAGATGAGTTAAACTAGAATAGGTAAAGTAGAAGTAGGTAAAGTAGGTGTAAGTAAATTTGAAGTAGGTAAAGTAGGGGAGGTAAAGTAGGTGAGGTAGAGTAGGAGGAGGTAGAGTAGGAGTAGGTAAAGTAGAAATACATAAAGTAGGAGTAGGTAGAGTAGAAGTAGGTAAATTAGGTGAGGTAAAGTAGAAGTTGGTAAAGTAGGGAAGGTTAAGTAGAAGTTGGTAAAGTAGTAGGTAAAGTAGGAATAGGAAGGTATGAGTAGAAGGGTATATTGAGAGTAGGTAAGGCTCACTTCACACGACTGGATGTTTTCCATATGGAAATTTCCACTTTTTAGGGGGCATGTCGTTATACGAGGGGATTTTCCCAGTGAGCCCTTGTAGTTTCTGTAAGCCACTAAGCTGGAATTGCACAGATTAGCCGTGCTGACGGCTAGTAAACAATAACCGCTCGGAAATTCTTCCAGTAGGGCAGCAAGTGAAGGGCATCATTGATCTTTATTGATTTCTAATCCGCTCCGATAAAAACATGCGGTATCAATCCACTTGTGTGAAGGGGGCCTAAGGTATTAGTAGGTGTGGTATGGGTAGGTAAGTTAAGAGTAGGTAAGATAAGGTAAGGGTGGCTATGGTGAGAGTAGGTAACTCTAGGTAAAATAAGAGTAAGTAAAGTATGGGTAAGTAAGCTATCGACAGGTAAAGTATGGCTAGGTAAGGTAAGATTAAGTAATATGACAAATTCGAAGATAATTTGTATTTTTCCTAACCATACAAACCTTAGCTATTTACATTGGGTTTACCTTTTAGCGCAGCTGAAATGGCGAGCCATTAGAATTTAACGAGGGTGGATTACCCCCGCGCTAATTAGCGGGGGGGGGGGGGGTAGGGAGTGGTAGCTAGCTACCCCTCCCCCCCCCCACCTCACACACAGATGAATGCTCACTTTCACTTAGCGGTAGGACTTGTCTTGGGGGACAGGGCTGGCGGGTAAATATGTGTAAATAGCTAAGGTTTGTATAGTTAGGAAAAATACAAATTATCTTCGAATTTGTCATTTGTTCCGTAACCGAAATACAAACCACGCTATTTACATTGGGTGACTTACCCATTAGGTAGGGTGGAAAGTCCCTAGCCATACTGGCTTTGGCTTTACCCGGGGACTCAGAATCCGAGTGAGTCGCACTCGAGAAAAGGAGTCCATGCACCTCACAAGTTCTTTGCTCCGCAAGGAACCGTGTGGCCTACATAAGCTTGTGTGTGAAGGAAGAAGTGTGACCCATCCTAGGCAGTTGACCTGGAGTTCCAGAAGGAACTCTGGGTTAGGACGTTCACAATACCACCTCGTCAGGGTATGGGGGACGCGACAGTATTGACTCAATACTCGGAACACAAGGAAGCATGGTTTACCTGCAGAGGTTCGAGGTCAACTATGCAGAAACCAGGATGCTGCCTCCCCGTAGAGGGGATGATGAAGAAAGAAATAAGGGCCAGACATACTTCTTTCATTCATGCAGACTAAAACCTGATAACAATGCCCTCAACCTTCTGCTACCTGTCCAAAAAGGAGCCTGGGGTTAGACCAGCTGTTATGTAGCCACCACAGAGCGATAGAAAACGTATCGAGACTCCTGTGGGTCACGCCCTGCAGGAAGCGGGCTGCGAAGGTCATTAGACGCTTCCAGACTCCAGCTTGTAGCACCTGCGTCACAGAGTAGTATTACTCGAAGGCGAGGGACTTTGCGATGTATCCAACATCGTGCTGTAGGGCAACGTGACGGGGGAGGGTCTGGAGACAGGTCGAGATGAATGTCCTTGAGTCCGGGCTGAAGAGGTATACTGGTGACTCTCCCCCGTGTCCTCCTTGTGCTCCCAAATCGGCGGCAACTGAGGACAAACTGCAGCTGTTCCCAAAGCTAACCTCTCGATTCCTTTACTGGCAAGAAAGAGAAGGTCTTGGGACATCAGATACAGAATGGAGACTCGAAATCTTGAAGGAATTGGACCGAAGGGCCGGGACCCAAAGATTCTGAGTCTAGCCAACAACTCAGGAGCGAACCTGAATGTTGCCTTCCCCTTTTCCTTAGAAAGAGGGAGTCGTACGAGACCAAGAAGATTGCTTACACACTGGCCGTGGCCAGAGTGAGCAGGAGACCCAAGGCGGAATACAATCCGAGGCCTGCCGTAAAGGGTCTTGAGAAGATCTCTTAAAGGACTAAAAGTCCGAGCCATGCTCCAAGTTGGAGGTCTTCCTCCGACCAGGGCAGGGACGATCGTAGCTTCGCATGAGCGAGGAAAGATCCAGCGGGCAGGAAAAAGTTATACCTTTAAGCCTGAAGGTCAGGGAAAGGCTGAGCGACAGGCTTCGTTGCCGAGAGCGGAAAGGAGTTTCCTCCCGCCGAAAGGCAATAAGACCGTTATTGCTGGAGAAGAAGTATATCTCCAACGGCACCAACCACCAAAGACTCTTCACTTTGCCTGGAAGACCCCTGCGGATGACTATCGCAGATGATGCAACCTCCGTACCGCGACTGTAGCGGGTTGTCTCTTCTTGAGGAGGAGGCGTAGTGTCTCCAGGCATGAAGCTGAAGCGACGCCCTGGTTCGGGAGAGATGTCGCAGTGTGGTTGTTTGAGTAGTCTGCGCCGTGGGAGAAGCTCTCCCGGGAGTTCCGTCAGGGGAAGCAGAGGGTCCAGAAACTGTTCTGCGCATAGTACCAGTGGAGCTCTCCCATTGAAAGGTTGACAAACAACCTGGTCTTGTTGAGACCCATTGTCCACAGACAAAAAGGAGGGAAGACGCATGCGTCGAAGTTGTCCCACCATCACCGGAATGCATCTTCAGAGTCTCGGGGTCTGAGACTGGGGGGAAGAACAGCGGAAGCTTGAGGTTCCAAGCTGTCGCGATCAGGTCCCCCAGACCAGGACTTGCCGGTTACTCAAGGTCAAAGACCCCCAGGTACACTCTCTCTACGAGGCTCTGCTCGGATAGTCGGAGAGAACATTCCCCTGCCTGGAATGAGAGAGCCGATGGTGGTATTGAGAGAATCTCAATCATCCCGGTATCTCTACTGCAAGATGTGAAGGTGTGAAAATGCGTCCCCTGCTGGTTAGAACACGCCAGAATCGTGAAGTCGACGCGCACGGGGCGACTCGGCAGGAGCTGTAGGATCTGTAGAGGGGCCAGAGTACGGCCCCTAAGCCTGCCTGAATGATGGAGGGGTATCCTTCAGGTCTTGACCATAGGCCTGGACCGGAACATGCCCCCCCCCCTCTCCTTTGACGAGTCCGAGAACAGCATCAAGAATGTGGGGAAAGGACGAGAATATCCACTACCATCAAGAGGCTCTATAGGTTAACACCCATTGCAGGTCTAATAGTTCCGCTGGTCCCATAGGGGCCAGGAAGTCCGGTTAAACGTTGCCTGAAACCACCGGAACTTGGACCGCCCCACATGGAACTTATCCTGAGGCGACCGTTCGGACTATAGACGGGTCAATGAGGAAAGGAGAACTAGGAAACGTTCCAAGGTAGGGCTGAAAGCTCTGCTTGACTGCGAACAGGTACTGCGACTCTCCTCAGTCTTGCCACAGTCAACTGAAAGGAAGGCTTGGAGGATGTGGGAACAGAATCTGGCGTCCCCAGGTGGTCACTCATCCAAGTACCGACCAGAACCGACGTTGCTTAACCTCGCTGGACGGACGAGAAGCGGGGTTTCCAACGTGGTAAGGCCGTTGACTCAATATCATGGCCAGATACAGTACTCCAGATGTTGAGGCAGAAGAAGAGAAGGCTCCAAGAAAAATACCATGAACCCACACTCATGGTAAGCATCCGAAAGCTTGTCCCGGCGCTGAAGAAGGTCGAACCCGAGCCTACCGGAGTTGACCAGCCCTCCAAAAAGCAGAGGAGGCGGAAGCCTGCACCTGAGCGGCCATGAGGAAAGCAGGGAGAGTTCTCTGGGGAAAAAAACCTGCTATGCCACGGCGGGATAGCCACACTGCATCATAAGCAGGAATACTTGCAGTCTAGGCTGAATTCGACGAGCTCCCTGGAAGATGGATGGAATGGAACTGAAAGTACCTGTCCTTCCGATCCAGGGTTTAAGGAGTCCTGTCGCCTCGTTACCAGTCTGATCGATTCTGCTGTTCTACGCTGGCCGAAGTTTGTTCGACAAACTTGATCAGGGCTGAGAGGTCGACTACGGAACTCCCCTCTCAGATCCTTCCTTACAAGAAAGGATCGACTGAAGAGGCCGGGGGTGAAGCCGTCGATGATCCTATGGAAGACCTTCGCCTAAGGTATGGATCATTCTGCCCAACCGGGCAACTCTTGCTGACGCTATGGCATAGAGGTTCAGAGACTGAACAATTAACAACCACAATTAGATTCATAAACTAATTGAGACAAACGTACGGCGTAGCAACCCCCCCTACACGGAAAGGAAGCTACAAGGGCGTAGTAACACGTAGTAAAAGGGTGAACGACCTCAAGAGAGAGAGAGAGAGAAAGACATAAGTCAAACTCGATCGCCACCCATAAAATTACGCCGTGGTGGCCTAACTGCCGAGGACTCCACGTAGATATCGTACACTACACACACAATTCTGAAAGGGAAACTTACTGATTTCTATACTCAAATATATATACAAACATGAAAACATGTTTACATATATATTGAGTGAAAGAAAAGTAAGCGATTAAGTAAAGACAAAACAAACAATGGCTGCCAAGGGAGGACCAAGACAGAGACGTCTGTCACAGTCCGAGCCAAAAGTGAAAGTGAGCATTCATCTGTGTGAGGGGGGGAGGGGTAGCTAGCTACCACTCCCTACCCCCCCCCCCCGCTAACTAGCGCGGGGGTAATACACCCTCGTTAAATTCTAATGGCTCGCCATTTCAGCTGCGCTAAAAGGTAAACCCAATGTAAATAGCGTGGTTTGTATTTCGATTACGGAACCATTAAGAGTTAGTAAAGTAGAGGCAAGTAAGGTAGAGGCAAGTAAGGTAGAGGCAAGTAAGGTAGAGGAAAGTAAGGTAGAGGCAAGTAGGTAAGGTAAGGTAAGGTTAAATTAGGTGAAAGAAGGTTAGGTAAGGTAAGGTGAGGTTGGGTAAGGTACATGTATGTGGTATGAGGTTAAGTGAGATTAAGTAAAGTAATTTAAGCTTAGGTAAAGTGTGGTTAGGTAAGGTGGGGTTAGGTAAAGTGTGGTTAGGTAAGGTGGGGTTAGGTAAAGTGATAGTAGACAAATTATGGATAGACAAGGTAAAAGTAGATAGGTAAGGGTAGGTAAGATAAAATTAGGTAAGATAAGGTAAGGTAGCAGTAGGTAAGGTAAGGTAAGGTAACAGTAGGTTAGGTAAGGTATGATAAGGCAAGGTAAGAATAGTCAAGATAAAGATAGGGAAAGTGAGATAAGGTAACTTTAGTATTAACAAGTGTTTATTTTGAAAATTTAGTTTTTTGTCATTTAGTTTAAGAATCTGCTTTATTGCCCTTTTTAATCAAATTTAGAACAATTGCAAGATACATCATATTCAAATCTGTACTGCTAATCCTAATCTGATGGTAGGCCTAAAAAAATAAGCATGGGCTATAAAATACACTTCTATCAAACTATTTTCAAACAAAGAAAGAAGAACACTGTAATATTAATTAACACATCAATGAATTTATTGAATATTACCTTCACACTAATTAGAAATAGAGGAAAATGCACAGCACAATATAATATAGCCGATCCTTGTAACCAGGGAAGAATTACAGGTGACGGGTGACATTACTGTTTCAAACTTTCTGTGATTGTTTACACCTCCAAAAAGGTTCCAACAATGTTCACACAAATCTAACTTTTTTCACGTATTTATTCCTTAACCTGAATTATCTTAACCATTGTATTTCATTAAAATCTGCAATGAATTGCTGGCATAAACTTGAACTAGAATTATCTGTAGTGAGGTTGATAGTAATAAAATAAATTGTTATTAGTGAAAGAAATATAGAAAGACTTTGAAAGAAGGGAGAGAGCCCAGTAATCTATATTTCTTAATAAACCCATCTAAATTTCTACGAAATTAATGAAAATAATTATTTATATCAATGATATAACGTGGTACTGACTTCTTTAGCATTTTCACTGCTAATAGACCTATATACTTCATCCCATTTTCCATAGCCTAACTTAATAAAGATAATATAACTCTCGTTACTGTGTTTTCTATGTATAATAGATCCCCTTCTCTCTCTTCTCTTGAACTCTATATACTTTATATATATATATATATATATATATATATATATATATATATATATATATATATATATATATATATATAGATATATATATATATATATATATATATATATATATATATATAGATATATATATATATATATATATATATATATATATATATATATATATATATATATCGATGATAATAATTCATTATGAGAGAGAGAGTATTTGGGTGACTATTCTTCGGACTAACATGTCCGAATATTGGCAGCTTAGGCTCAAATTCCGGTAGCTGTATGATGCTAAAATAGCCTATCAAAATTAGTTTAGACCTGAGAGAGAGAGAGAGAGAGAGAGAGAGAGAGAGAGAGAGAGAGAGAGAGAGAGAATGGTTGGTAGTCTTGTTAATTTAATAAAGGTCTTAATATTCCGCGCTATGTTGGAATCTGCGCCGATTCCGAATCGTGACGCGCGATGTTTGAATTCTTACTTTGTGCGGCAAAGTTGGAATGCAGTGTTGGGTTCCCGCTGTGATTTTCAGGGCCCTACCCAACCTAATACACCCACCTAACCTAACCTAACCTAACCTAGGGGCCCTGAACCCCTACCAAGGCCTACCGGGAGGGTTGGGGGGGGGGGCCTCCGCCCCCCCTTTAGGCCACAGTGATTTTCAGGACACTACTGAACCTACACCCACCTAACCTAACCTAGGGGCACTGTACCCCTTCCGGGAGGTTATGGCCACAGTGATTTTCGGGGCACTACCGAACCTAATACAACCACCTAACCCCTGTATCTCTACCTATGCCTAGGCCCTGCGACACCCCCCCTTAATGCCACTACCTAACTCATCCACCAAACCAAATGGTAATTGCAATTAACCACTACAATAACTAACACGCCTTGGAAACAAATTAAACACACATAATGGCCTGACTTAACATAATTGCCTGATCACTGCATATACGACGATGAGATCACCCCATAGAACCTAATACTGTTAACACACCTATTGCCATATAAGGTAAACGAGTCAGTCGGCCTATTTACGTGAATCTGTTTCACTCCACAGCAATCAAAATACGATTCCAACTTGGTCGCCCGATCTGGGAATCTTTACATTGCGCAGCGCCAAATGAGAATATTCCAACACGGTGCAGATTCTGAGATGGGTCGCAACATTAACACCTGTGTTATTTGCACTATGTGTTATAAGTGAAGTCTTAGACCGAGAACAAGAATAGACATAGTAAGATTTTCGTCCTTCATAATTAACTCTTTATACCAATGATCAGATTCATTATATTATGATTTGAATAAAAATATTGCAGTATACTAATACGAAACATTTTATGTTTATGACTGTTTCAGCGTATCCTAGATAATTCATAAGTTTACAAATATGAGAAATAGAATTTAAAACGGCAATCCAATTTGGATATAATTTTGTGGGCGTGACTCACAACCTCTGCTTAGAATTTTGGAAATTGAGATTATTGTAGTTTTTCCTAAGAGAACGTCTATAGTTCATGTCTCAAATAGTATTTAAAATGAAAACATTTTGTTTTATTGCAACACACACACACACACACACACACACACACACACACACACATATATATATATATATATATATATATATATATATATATATATATAATGATAATACTAACAACAACAACAATAATAATAATAATAATAATAATAATGACAACAACGTTTATAATAATAATAATAATAATAATAATAATAATAATAATAATAATAATAATAATAATAATAATAATAATAATAACAACAACTATAATAATAATAATATGAAAACCAAATTACATAATTGAATTATTAAATGGCTTTCACATCGACACTTGTATGACTAAGACATTGCTTAGATCGTCATAGATTGAATGAGGAGAGATGTAATTTAATTATCGGTTTTAGAGTGTTTGCATCGTGTGCAACAAGAATCTATAATAAGCTGCCTGAAAAACTCAAGAACTGAAATTCCGCAGTTTTAAGAAGAAATTAGAAACCCACTTATTCACTGAACGCTACGACTTAAATAAAAAGTGCATCAGACAAAAATATAGATGTTAACTGAAACATGTACGACGGAGGCCCTATGAAGAGCTGTACCAGTAATGGAGTTGGGCCTTCAAAGACTACTCATAATTGTAAAATCAACTTATTTTCCCTTCTCTGTTTATTTAAATCGTGAATCCAAACTCTTGTATATTCTATTGTTCATTTTAAAACGTTGAAAAGAATTAGTGCAACAAGCTTTGAATATATAGAAATAAAATTTACGCCAAAAAATAGAAGAATATCCTTTGTAACAATCTACGAAATTCCTAGAACAAACACTAGTATCTTTTTTGAAGAATTCGGTGCTCTTATTGAGATGATAACTATTGTATAAATTATAATTTTATGCTCAATGAATAATATTTTTATTAACTATTATATTATTAAACTATAAAAATCAATTTAAAGTAGTATTTTATGCCAATAATTCTTTATTTATCAAATAAATATGATATATTAAAGGTACATTGCAAATATAAGTTGGTAATGCAAAAAATCAGCTGATTTTTTAGCAAGAACACGTGGTCAAAATGAAAAAGATTATATGAATAAAAGATAGTGAAACTTTCAATAAAAATTCCCTTAGATTTTATCAAAGTTCAATTTCAATCAAGAAAATTTGTTGAAAAGCCTGTATATTTTTCATAATTTGCAATAATTCGGATATTTTGTTATTGTTTAAATTTGGCGCCAAGTTTTTAAGTGAAAATAACGACTTTGCCGTAAGCTCTTTAGAGTTAAAATAACCGTGGACAATAATAGGCATTTAAAAGGTAATTGTCAACTTCTTATGTAAACAATGGCAAATTACCTTTAATATCTCGCAAATATTTGGCAAAAAATTACACAGCTTAAAAAAATAAATATATATTAGTTTTTTTTTTTGTCGTCTTAATATATAAATATACTATTAAAATTATATGAAAAATAAATATGCTTTAAAAGAGTAACTAAAAACTCATGCTAAATCCCTATCTAATATATAACTATCATTTCAACTTTAGACTCTTTAAATTTAAAATATATTTTTTATCAAAATTTACCGTAAAATTAAATAAATTGAGGGATTAATATATAAAAACGGATATATTTTCTTTATTATTTGTAAAAAGGTCAAAGTTTGAAGATATTATTCTAAATTTTTCTGGTAAAATATGAAACAAAGACTTTTCTTCTTTTTCCAAATCTTTTAAGGAAATAACTTATACAATTTTTATTTTTACATTTGATTAAAATCAATCAAATTTAATAATAAAAATGTTATCTGCAATTTTCATCTGGGTTTATTATAAATGATTAAAATTGAAATCTTTTTCGCGTATTTAAGTTTTTAGATAAAAACCTCCCAACAAATTTCAATTTAATTTGTCTGGGACACCAATACTAGGTTGGTTTCCTGTGTGATCAGAGAAAAAGTCTCCCACCATCACCAATCCACAGTTGTCCAGCTTGGTGATGAAAATTGGCCAAACCGCAGACATGCATATGGACATGTCTGAGGCTTTTGTCCTTTATTATAACCCCAAATGATAAGGATATGTTTATATACAGTTGAGTCAACTCAGTGGAATATTACGGACCTACAATACCTAAGTCCAGTGCTACACCACTCCGTCAATTATTATTATTATTATTATTATTAGCTAAGCTACAACCTTAATTGGTAAAGCAGGATGCTATAAGCCCAAGGGCTCCAACAGGAAAAATAGCCCAGTGAGGAAAGGAAATAAAGAAATGAATAAAATAAGAGAGAGAGAGAGAGAGAGAGAGAGAGAGAGAGAGAGAGAGAGAGAGAGAGAGAGAGAGAGAGAGAGAGAGAGATCTATGTAGCCGTTTCTAGTCCACTGCAGGACAAAGAGCTCAGACATGTCCTTATTCATGACTGTGGTTTGGCCAGTTTTCATCACCACGCTGGCCAGCCACGGATTGGTGATGGTGGGAGACCTTTTCTCTATGTGTTCACAGGAAACCAACCTATAGTAAAACCAATCTGTCGTGGCCGCTGAGACGATTTCTGACCCACTGTGTAGCGTACTCGTGTCAAAATGATTCAGCCACTTGAAGGAAAAGTGAACACAGTACTTAAACTGAGTGAAACTGATGAAGGGAAGCCCCTTTATTACAGATGTCCTTCCTTTTTGACTAATCTCACAGGATTAACCAGAGGTGGCTAAGATTAACCACAAGTTAAATCCAGTCTCTCTCTCTCTCCCGTCTTCGTACCGTGACTGCTCTAGACGACTTCAACAAATATGTTTTAAAAAGAACAGTGTTAAACTTTTACGCACGAAAAGAAATCTCCACTTTTGAACAAAATACTGGTGGAAGGTGAAGAAAACGTTGCATTTAGTGGATGCAAAGAATATACATAGTGTGCGTTTGTTACAATAAAAAAGTTATTATTGTAAAGATGTTGATGTTATGTAAGTGATCTTGTGCCCGCACGTACAGTTGTAAACAAAGGGTGAGGGAAATTCGGATACTCGTCCCTGTATTAGTGTTAATCTTTTAATCTGGCTTCATTGTTGTTTTCAAAGGGTTTCGACTTGTCTCTAAAGAGTGATTCCTTCAAGGCTCCAACAAGGAAAAGAGCCCAGTGAGGAAAGGGAATAAATAAAGTACGAGAGAAGTAATGAACAATTAAACTATTCTAAGAACAAAAACAACATTAAAATAAATCTATTATATATAAACCATAAACTTAAAAAAAGGGAAGACAAATAAGATAAAATAGCGTACCTGAGTGTTGTACCCTTTACCCAGAGAACACTATCCAAGACAGTGGAAAACCATGGTTCAGAAAATAACAACAACAACAACAACAACAACAATAATAATAATAATAATTTCCTCTAAATGTTGCGAAAGCAAATCATGGCGAAGCACATTCCACATTATAAAATGATACCACAAGAATGTACAGTACAGTACATGAGATTTAAAGTACATAAAAGTAGTTTGGCAATGTGCTTAAATGGCCACCTATCTAAAATGGTCGAAGTTGCGAAGAAGAAGAAACACTCAAAGAGAATTTGAATACGTTTAATCGGGAATAAACAATGGAATATCAACAATTATATATATATATATATATATATATATATATATATATAATATATATATATATATATATATATATATATATATATATATATATATCAAGAAATGGCAGAATTCTCGAATAAAAATAATATATTTCAGGGAGACAATAACAAGAGAGAGAGAGAGAGAGAGAGAGAGAGAGAGAGAGAGAGAGAGAGAGAGAGAGAGAGAGAGAGACGAATACACCTGACTTTGTTTTGTTTTCCAACAATGGTGTGCCAAGTCGCTGCCAATTCTCCAAACCATATTCTACTTCATACTTAAAAAGGGATTTATTATGTTATAAATGATTTAATTATTAATAGAAAATTTCACTCTTTTTGAAAACCTTGCTTTTCCTCTTCTCTAGGCAGTCCACATAATATGATCTGACAAGTTTGTCCAGCATTAATAAAGCATAATGCAATGCTATTCATTCGTCAAGCCATAAAGTATCAGTAATTGTTTAATATGTTGTTATTTAAGTCACTATTTAAATATTTACGCCGGAAAAAGGTTAAATGCAAATCCGTTGCATGTCAGACTTACTTAGACAGTTTCACAAAGGATTGTTTGTCAAAAATTAACGTTAATTTTAAGCACGATTTTCTTGGCTTATATCTATGCGTAATTAATATAAGCCAACATATATAATTAAGGATTGAAACTTTATGAATTTTGACAACCATTTTTAACGTAATATTCAAAATCATGTTATAAACTTTAGGTTTCATATAGGCCTAATCATAAGTTTATTTGTAAAATACCCAGCAGAACTGTAGTGAAAATGAAGTATATTTAAACATGTAATAAAAAATAGAGTAGTATCAATAGGCTAAGAAATAAATGAGCCTTAAAACAGATCCGTTTTTTTTATTCTCTCCCTCGCTATGTAAAGTAGGTTTCTTCTTCTTATACTTTCTGGTCTTTTAATTCTCGCCTATGGCAACTGCGGAGAGAACTAATTTCTCTTGTGACGGTGATCTTGGTCAATGATAGATTATTTCCTTTCATTTTTTTCTGAAAAATCTCATAATGTTCCTGATTTATTTTTGTATAGGTCTCTCTTTATCTCCCAAAAGAGGAGGAAATTCTTTATACAGTTCAATAAAAAGGGAAAAATCAAGTTCGAAGCCATATTTATGCTAAGGCCTCTTTTAGAAAAAAATATTCTAATTTAGTTAACTTCTGATTATAAACTGTGTGCGTATATGCGTGTATACGTCTCGAAACATTTTTCAGTTCATATCAACTTAAAACAAATATATATGAAGTATTAATGGATACAAATCTTCCCACAAGGGGGTGAAGTGTATGAGAGAGAGAGAGAGAGAGAGAGAGAGAGAGAGAGAGAGAGAGAGAGAGAGACTCCCTAATCCCATGGGGGCCTATAATTCTTTCAATGCTTCATGCCACCACTGCATCTACTCCCAACAGTAGGCCTATCCCAAGAAAATCATTAAACTAAAACATTTGTTATTATTAAACGTGGAGTAAGTTATACAAATTAGCAGCATGGAGACAATTAAGCAGAGAGAGAGAGAGGGGGGGGGGAGAGTCTCTCTCTCTCTCTCTCTCTCTCTCTCTCTCTCTCTCTCTCTCTCTCTCTCTCTCTCTCTCTCACGAACAAAAACTTCTTAGAAATGTGTGTATGTGTGTGTATATAGAAATCACGAAAACTAACGTGAATAACACGTGAAATATGTATAAATGCATGAACAAATGCATGTATAAATGCATGAATTATCGAGACAAACTGAGTCGTTTACCAATAAGATAGATTTTCTTTATGTAATTACGGGAATAGAAGAAGACCTGAAAATATTTAATGAGGATGACAGACAATAGATGGACATTAAGAATAACAGAATGGGTCCCTAGAGATTGTAAAAGAAGCAGGGGGAAGGAAGAGAAGACGACGGATCGACGAACTAAGAAACTTTGCGGGTGTAAAGTGGCGTAGAAAGACTATAAACAGACTCAGTGGAAGGACATGTCTGAGGCCTTTGTCCTGCGGTGGACTAGTAATACACACACACACACACACACACACATATATATATATATATATATATATATATATATATATATATATATATATATATATATATATATATATGTGTGTGTGTGTGTGTGTGTGTGTGTTACGACTCAGGACTGCTTCTAGCATCTTGCGTTTCCAACTGGGGTTGTAGCTTAGCAATAATAATAATAATAATAATAATAATAATTGTTACGAGATATCAAAACGCCAAATACCAAACTTTCACCTCTCTCTCTCTCTGTAGATTATCAGCCTTCTAAAGGAACTAAATTACAACGGAAAACGCCATACTATTCGCCCCCCCAAGTTAGAGTAATTTTCGGCGCAAACAAATTATTGCTAAAACGATTAAAACAACACCAAGTTACAAAGGAAAAAAAATTTCCTTATCCTTAGGAACGAAGTAGAGTAGATCCGTTTAGGTTCACTAATCATTGTTCACTGACCTTGTCCCGTCAGCGTCAGGACTCGGTCTCAGTCACTCAGGACGTAGGACTTCCTTAAGCTCCTTCCAGGGCCCAAGGTCGCGGTGGGCCGCGGGAGGCGCCTCAGGGCTTTCAGGAGTCGCGAAGTCTGTGAGATTTAGGGACAGCGTAATTTTTCAAATTTATTTCAAGTAATGAAGAGTGATTAAAATTGCTATTAAAGACTGAAATGTGTGTATTAAAATAAAGTCTATATCAGGACTGAGATTCTGAAAAGATAAACTCTTATTTTATATATTAGTTTTATTTGAAATTTCGAGATCTGTGAGATTTAGTCATTCTTCCGACCATTCGGCCTCTTGCCATTTATTTCAATTAATTTCCAGTTTTTTTTTTATAGCCTCCCAAAAATCATTAATAGAAACCAGAACAAACGGAAAGTATATTATTGTATAAAAGGATATACTACATATAGTAACTGTTTAATATTTTGCTTATTTCTTATTTCCGTTTTTTTTCGTTATAGTGTGTGTGTGTGTGTGTGTGTGTGTGTGTGTGTGTAGGCCTATAGACTGACATTCTTTCTGAGTGTGGTGTCGTTTGATCCAATTAATCTGATCATAAATTTCTTATCTCAATACTTTGAAATACTGTAAATATATCAGGAAATTAATAATAATAATAATAATAATAATAATAATAATAATAATAATAATAATAATAATAATAAAATCTAGTATTTATAGAAGTGAAATCCCGAAAACTAAATATAATGAACGCAAACCTAAATAAGATTATTAAGCCTAATTATGAAACCAACTTTGGCCAATTCACACTAACAAGTATCTAATTTAGGAAAATATAATCGGGCCAGTTTCTTACTCAATCATTCTTGGAATGTCTTTGACCAGAAAAAAATATCAATGAAAATTAAGGATTCAATGTTTTCAAAAAGATAGTTTTAAGGTGTTAATTTTCCTCATAATTTCCAGGTATTATTAAAAACTGGAAATGCTCTTAAATGAAAAAATGAAAAAAAAAAAAATTTCAGCAAGCAATCATCAGTGAAAATAAATGTTTTCTTTTATTCTGAAACATAATTTTAAGTTATTAATCATTTCATAATTTCCAGGTATTATCAAAGACTGGAAATGTTGTTAAATGAAAAAATCAAACAAAGGTATTTAGCAAATTTATATCGATGAAAATAAATGTTTTAATACAACAATAGGTATTCATTTCCTCCATAAGATAAAGACATCCATTTGCTTAGGAAAAAAATTATTATTATTATTATTATTATTATTATTATTATTATTATTATTATTATTATTATTATTATTAGCTAAGCTACAATCCTAGTTGGAAAAGTCAACGGTGAAAAATAGCCCAGTGAAGAAAGGAAACAAGAAAACAAATAAACTTCAAGAGAAGTAATGAACAATTGAAATAAAATACTTTAAGAAGAATAGCAACATTAACATAGATTTTTCATATATAAATTATAAAAACTTCAACAACAAAATAAATGAGGAAGAGAAATAACATAGAAAATAGTGTACCCTCAAGCAAGATAATTTACAAGTAGTATTTAAGATTTAATATTATTTTCTGTTTTTTTTTTTTAATATAATTCAGCCAACAAAAGATAATGAAGCAAAACTGTGATAATTAAAAGCTTTGGAAGATAATAATGAATCCCAATCAATTTCATTAAATTGAATAGATTTAACCAAATTTGACTTGATCACAACTACTCATCTATTTTATGATAAAAGTTCGTTGAATGAATATAAAAGTAATCATATATATAAGAGGAGTTCTGTTGAACATAACTCGATTTGTAAGCGAATCTTCTGTAAAAGTTTCACACAATAATTTCACCTGAACCTTAATACAACAAGATTATTATAGAAAAAAAAAAAACCTGCCACCTTCCTCTATACATCAACTCTACGAAATACTATAAACTGGTGTATGCGGCCCGGCATAAATTGTGGATAGATATTTAGATAGATATTCACACACACACATATACATTATATATATATATATATATATATATATATATATATATATATATATATATATATATATATATATATATATATGTCGACAAACTATTACCACTCAGAGATTATTGCACTTTCAGTGATACGTCATTATTACGTCAGTATGACGTCAAAGTGATTCGCTTTGGAAAATCCATTGAGATTATTCCTAAAATAACCGTATCAATGACGGCGTTTTCCAAAGAAACTTTGAGGAACAAACGAACATCTATAACTATCTACATATCCTGGGCTTTTACACTTGAAATTCAATTTCACGTCAAGTTTCATTTAACGAGGTCCACACTAGGCTTCTTAATACGCCTCCCCCCCCCCCCCGCATGTCTTGCATAGTTGCAATGATGACGTAAGGCCTATTCAAAACTACCTTAAAGGTTGAAAGGTCACTCATGAATGGCAGAGGCAAGGGACAGTGACATTGCTGTATCAAGCAGGACAATGCCCTAGAGACTGACCATTTATACAAATAATCAGCGCCCAAGCCAACTCTCCACCCAAGCTAGGACCAAGGAGGGGCAGGCAATGGCTGCTGATGACTCAGCAAGTAGACCTATAGGCTCTCCCAAACCCCCATTCTTAGCTCACAAGGATGGTGATATTGCAGCGACCAAAGGAACTAACGAGCTTGAGTAGGACTCGAACCCCAGTCTGGTGATCAAGTTAACCATTTATTGTAGAATTCGAGAAACACTTTTACTTTGTCAGTTTTCATAGTATTTTTCAATTGCAACAGATTATAGCCGTCAGATGCAAGCTGGAATATTTCCTAATGGTGCCCAGAAGTCAGCTGAGGGAAAAGTAAATCTTATTTTGATATACGAAAAACAGATTTGATTTAGTACATGAGAAACCGAAAGACTCCAAGGATGGGATGTACACTATTTTAACAAGCAACCTCCATAATTAAGGTCTGAATAACATTGAAAAAATACTTATAAATCATTAGGTAACAGAATCGACAAATAGATATTAACATAAGGGACACATCTCAGCATTAGGCCTATAGTGGAGGTTCGGCCTCATGCATGAGACTGTCGTGTTTCATATTTGGCAACATCTGTAATTAACGCCTACATAATATCATATTTCTTAATTAAATTATTTCATGAGAGAGAGAGAGAGAGAGAGAGAGAGAGAGAGAGAGAGAGAGAGAGAGAGAGAGAGAGAGAGAGAGAGAGAGGTAGCGTCTTTCTATGTCTATGGGAACTTGTTCGTTTCCTTCAATGCCAGAAGGGCATATGTGACAGTGGAAGGCTTTCCTTCTCTATTCCCTTGTATTTAAGGTCGACGATAACTCATAAGTGGCTTCGATTTACCGCATATCGATGAGTGGTTTCTTTTGCATTTTGTTTAGAGAAAAAAAAGTCTGTAATGAAACTAAAGAAGAAAATACATTCTGAACAAAAATTAAATTTGATATTTCAAACATCGAATGAGTCTGATGAACGGCATTGCCACATTTCCTCCTCACAATATTATTTCCCTCTCTAACACTGATACTGCCCTTGGCTTTCTACTTACATTTGGCAACAAGCGAGGCGAGGGCTCTTCCAAGATTGTGGTTTACCATTATCGGGAATATATTATATATAGAATCGAAAACATTCTCTCTCTCTCTCTCTCTCTCTCTCTCTCTCTCCTCTCTCTCTCTCTCTCTCTCTCTCTCTCTCTCTCTCCTTATTCAATGTTTTATTCTTTTATTCGTTAGATGTTGTCGATTTCAAAATAGTCGTAAACCGAAATTTCTTGCCTTTACTTCCCGTCAACCCTCTTGCTGAGTCAATTGGCTTTGACTTCGTCTAAATTCTAAAAAAAAATCCAACTTCTGTAAGTAACGAATACAATAGAAGGTAATTCCTGAATTATTTATATATTACGTGTAGGTAAAACCTATCAATTTTGGCTAATGTTGCCCCAAGAAAAGGGTGATATGATAACTACTTATGTTAAATTGAAGTCAAAGTCTCAGTCACACGAACTCGAGTGCCTTCATGAACCCAAGATCACGTGATCTCTTCTGTCAACAGGTTAATCGGATTCTGAGTCTCGGAACCATTTGTGTGAAATATAGTTTAATAATTTAATTGATGTAAACGTCTTGCAAGCAATTGAAAGAGTCTCTGTTGCTTGGAAATAGCAGTTCATCTCGTAATTGTATCTAAATAATCAGTAGTCTCACTTATGAGCCACCGACTTGCTAAGGACTAGTCTCCTTGCACGATTTCATTTCTGTGTGTGTGAGAGAGAGAGAGAGAGAGAGAGAGAGAGAGAGAGAGAGAGAGAGAGAGAGAGAGAGAGAGAGAGTACGACCAGAAGTTTCAACGGTTTTTAAAAAGACAATCTGACTTATTTGTTTTCAAAATTGTGTTCTATAGGGTTCCCGTTATTAATTTTATTATTATTATTATTTTTATTTACCTACGTCCATACATATCACGCACATTCTATCTGTATTTCTCCGAGAATAAGAGATGAAATTTGGCAAACACTGTAGTCACTGTCATTCGAAGGAAATTTGGCACCACTGCAGTCACAGTCACTCGAATCATTCGATTTATAAAACATCAATATTTCTATTTTGTTCAAAATGTGTCATTTTCATTGCTCTTTTCTTAATATCAACTATATCGTTTTCCCCCTTGGTTGTAAAATGCCAAATCTCTCTCTCTCTCTCTCTCTCTCTCTCTCTCTCTCTCTCACTCTCTCCTCTCTCTCTCTCTCTCTCTCTCGTAAATCAATCAGCAGAAGCCGTTTCTTTTGTGTATCGACATGATCAGCAAAGCTGTACTAAGTCATGACCACCCATACTAGATTGGTTTGCTGTGAGCGAGCAGACTTAAGTCTCCCACCATCACCAATTCACACTGGCAAGTGGGTGATGAAAACTGGCCAAACCCAAGATATGAATAAGGACATGTCTGAGGTCTTTGTCCTGTAGTGGATTAAAAACGGCTGCATTTGTTATTATTATTATTATTATTATCAAATGCTAAGCTACAATCCTAGTTGGAAAAGCAGGATGCTATAAGCCCAGGGACCCCAACAGAGAAAATAGCCCAGTGAGGAAAGGAAACAAGAAAAAATAGAATATTTTAAGAATAGTAACATTAAAATATTTCCTATATAAACAATAAAAACTTCAACGAAACAAGAGGAAGAGAAACTAGATAGAATAGTGTGCCCAAGTGTACCCTCAAGCAAGAGAACTCTAATCCAAGACATTGGAAGACCATGGTACAGAGGCTATAGCACTATCCAAGACAAGAGAACAGTGGTTTGGTTTTGGATTGTCCTCCTTAAAAAAAAAAAAAAAAAAAAAACAGTAACAGCATCCAAACAGTTATTTCATAAACAAACTTAAAAAAAAAACTTATGTTCATCAGAGAAACATTTTCTACCCCAAAATTCTCCTCAAAAAGTAGACAACTTTTCTACCATGAAAATTGGCCAAACACCAGATGTGTCTCAAGTCATGTCTGAGGCCTTAGTCCTGCAGTGGACTGCATTTGTTATTGTTGCTGTAGCTTATTTTGTATATATATATATATATATATATATATATATATATATATATATATATATACATGTGTGTGTGTGTGTGTGTGTGTGTGTGAAAATGATCAATACAGAAAGAAAAAACTGAATTTTCTGTGTGTCCACTCATGAAATTCCATTGTTTTTCGTCCCATTTGACCAGTTATTACAAAATGACGTCAACAAATGTTAATTTGTCAACAAAATTCTAATTAGTAGTAATTATAGTCACTTAATTTCATTTCATTTTTCTATTCGGTATTCATTAATTTATTTGAAAGAAATATGGGGTGTTTATCAGCGTTCTCTCTCTCTCTCTCTCTCTCTCTCTCTCTCTCTCTCTCTCTCTCTCTCTCTCTCTCTCTCTCTCCTTATTTCATCACACAGCTTTTTTCAAGTCGCAATTTAGCTTTTAGACTTATCAGGATTCCGTCTTGTCCCTGTGAGTTTTTCATAAGCTAATAATATAATAATAATAATAATAATAATAATAATAATAATAATAATTAGGGATATTTAGTCACAGTAGTTGTTAATTTTGAAGATAATTCGAAAGTTCTTAGATGAAAAATAGTTTCAAACTTTAAAGATACACAGGTTTAAGATAGTTTCATAGTTTGAAGATAGTTTCAGAAGTTATGAGATAGTTTTGAAAGTTTTAAGATAAAAGTTTTAAGATAGTTTCAAAAAGTTTTAAGATATTTCCGAAAGTTTTGAGATAGTTCCGAAAGTTTTAAGATATTTCCGAAAGTTTTAAGATAGTTCCGAAAGTTTGAAGATAGTTTCCAGAAGTTTGAAGATAGTTTCAAAGTTTGAAGATAGTTTCAAAGTTTGAAGATAGTTTCAAAGTTTGAAGATAGTTTCAAAGTTTGAAGATAGTTTCAAAGTTTGAAGATAGTTTCAAAGTTTGAAGATAGTTCCAAAAAGTTTTAAGATAGTTTCAAAACTTTTAAGATAGCTTCAAAAAGTTTTTAAGATAGGTGTAAAAGTTTGAAGATAGTTTACAAAAGTTTGAAGATAGTTTACAAAAGTTTTAGGATAGTTTCAAAAGTTTTAAGAAAGTTTGAAAGTTTTAAGATAGAAAAGTTTTAAGACAGTTTCAAAAGTTTTAAGATAGTTTCAAAAGTATTGCAATAGTTTCAAACGTTTTTGAGACGATTTCAAAAGTATAGAGATAGTTCTAGTGTCATATTAATCGCAATAAGATCTTATCCTTGACTCTCCTCTCTCTCTCTCTCTCTCTCTCTCTCTCTCTCTCTCTCCTCTCCTCTCTCTCTCTCTCTCTCTCAAACTGCATGAATTATGTATGTTAAACGGTAGGGATCAGGAGCCATTGAAATCCCTTGAAAGAATGAGAGATTCAATTGGATCCTGATTCCTCAAAGTTGCCATTGACTCTCTTAATGCCTCAAAGGAGATCTGTTGTGAGCTTAAATGTCTAGACTTAGGCTGGTGCTCAAAGCAAGGTCTAAACTTTTAAGGTATTTACCTTTGTGTGAGGTAATTTGCATGGCTTCAAGGTAATTTTTATGTTGATTATAAGGTAATTTCGGTTTTACTGCTTCAAATTTGAGGTAATTAGGAAAGTTTTCAGGTAATCTGAGGTAAAATTGAGACAGGATCTGATGTGCTTTGCTTTCAAATGCTTCTAGTATTGTTACGAGAGAGGAGAGAGAGAGAGAGGAGAGAGAGAGAGAGAGAGAGAGAGAGAGAGAGAGAGAGAGAGAGAGAGAGAATGTACCAGCCGTAAAATAAAGCACATGGGGACGGAGATAGCTGAAATGTATTCTATAGACCCTGGGAAAAGTAGGCCTACAGGAAATGGACAGATCTTCAACTTATAGTAAACACGTGTGTGTGTGTGTGTGTGTGTGTGTGTGTGTGTGTGTATAGAGTCCTGCCAACGTCCCTTGCTTTTTCTCACATGGTAGAATAGCCTCTAGTTTATTTTGATCTCGTACCCATATATATATATATATATATATATATATATATATATATATATATAAATCAAACAACCACAAATTTTAGTCTTTTTTAATATTTTCGTCGAATTAAAAACACATAAATTCTAGAAGAAACCGAACAGAAGTAACAAATACAAAAGGCCAATTCTATAGAAATATCTAAGGTAATTCATATATTATATATAATTATATTTCTTCCATGTGTGTAATTTGTATTCCATTTTATATACAGTTTTCCTTATTTATTTCCGTATCAATTTAGACTGTTTTTCGTTTAGTGATTCGTCTGCAAGAGTGATCAGCTGATTTGACTAAAAACAGCTGATTTGACTAAAAACAGCTGATTTGACTAAAAACAGCTGATTTGACTGAAACAGCTGATTTGACTAAAAAACAGCTAATTTGATTAAAACAGCTGATTTCACTAAAAACAGTTGATTTGACTTAAACAGCTGATTTGACTAAAAACAGCTGATTTGACTAAAAACAGCTGATTTGACTAAAAACAGCTGATTTGACTAAAAACAGCTGATTTCACTAAAAACAGCTGATTTGACTAAAACAGCTGATTTGACTAAAACAGCTGATTTCACTAAAAACAGTTGATTTGACTTAAACAGCTGATTTCACTAAAAACAGCTGATTTCACTAAAAACAGTTGATTTGACTTAAACAGCTGATTTCACTAAAAACAGCTGATTTGACTAAAAACAGCTGATTTGACTAAAAACAGCTGATTTGACTAAAACAGCTGATTTCACTAAAAACAGCTGATTTGACTAAAAACAGCTGATTTGACTTAAACAGCTGATTTCACTAAAAACAATTGATTTGACTTAAACAGCTGATTTCACTAAAAACAGCTGATTTGACT
>NC_090726.1:39712428-39749928 GCF_036898095.1 Palaemon carinicauda | reverse complement strand
GATGAAAACAGAGAAAGAGAGGCTGGAGATGAGCCTGACTGAGGCTAGAATCAATGATTTGGTCAGGAATGGAAGGTACAACTGCCTCTTAGAGGAGTTAAAAGGTCTTAAGGAAGAATATTTAATTAAATCAAGGGAGATGGAGGAAAAAAATCATGAAATAAGTGAGCAACTGGAAAAAGTTGAGAGTAAAAAAGTGGCCTCTATTCATCAGTTGGAATCTGTATTTGAGGAAGAGACTGAGGAACTGAAAGAGACAATTGAGGAGCAATGGGGGATCATTAGAGAGATGAAAACAGAGAAAGAGAGGCTGGAGATGAGTCTGACTGAGGCTAAGACGAAAAACTTGACCAATGAAGGAAATTACACCTGCCTCGTAAATGGGTTAAAAGACACCAAGAAAGAAGCCCGTAGGGCGAAGGATGAGCTGTCTAGGGCTTCAGGAGAGATTGGCAAACTAAAGAAGAGTATGGCTTCCATTGCCAAGGAGAGAGATAGTCTCAAGGAACGTGTCTGCCATCTAAGGTCTGGTGAGCAAATGGCAGAGGACAGGATCGTCCAAACCACCAAAGAAAATGTTGGTCTGAAGGACGAGCTACTTGCGGGAAATTAGATCATCTCTTCACTCGAGGAGCAACTTGAAGGGAGAGATAAGAAGAAAGAGGTGAGCAGACCTGGAACGAGGAAAGTGAGACATAACAGGTCAAGTTTAGAAATTTCGACCGAGAAGGATGTTAAGAAGGATGGAGAGAAATATCTCCAAAAGGATGTTAGTGTCAATAAAGAAGACGAAGACAAAGTAGGTAAGGCAGCAGAGGACCTGGATACCAACGGACACAAGGAAGAGAAGGAGGTCGTTGGAGAGGCATCTAGTACCATTGGGCAGGTTCAATTAGCAGCTGATTATATCGATAGACTTCTCAGGAGACTTACCGGTAATTAAATACGTGGGTAGAAAATAAAAAATAAATGAAAAAAATAAAGATAAATAAAAAAAATAAAGAAGCCAAAAAAAAATTAAAAAAAAAAATAAAAATAAAAAAATATCTAAAAAAATATAAAAAACAAAAAATAGAAATAAAAAATAAACAAAAAAAAACTACAAAAAAAAATAAAGAATAAAAAATAAAAAAATAAAAAAAATAAAGATAAAAAAATACAAAGAAAATATAAAATCTAAAAATATATGTTTATTTTTTTTTTCAGTTTTGAATTGAAAGGAATATATCTTTTTTATAAAAAGGAATAGAAGTTTTATTCAGTTTAATTTCAAATTATTTTGTGAGGAAAAAGAGATTTAGCGGAGTTTTGCTACGACCATATCTTCAGGATCTTTGACCTGCCTGACTACCCAGCTTGAAGGACGCTTGGATGGACGGCCCAGCTTAAGGGATGCAATGCTTAATTCTCAAGCTTCAACGACGCTTGGAATAATCTGGAGGACAACAGGCGCTGCAGAGGGAAGAAACCTGGCAGATTCTATTGCTAAGTACCTTGATGGATGAGTACAAGGCGTTTGTCAAGTGTACAAATGGTCGGATATCTAGATCTATTCCTCTGGATACCAACCTTTGGGTGGTTCTGGGGGTATAATCTAGAAGACCGGCTCTGCAGAGGGGACGAGCTAGGCTTCTTCTAGTATGCAGTCTTGTCCTTTTAGTTTGGCCCAAGATAGTTCAGCTGGGGATGGAAGCTGCGTCTTTGGTGCGGTGTTCATCCAATGGCTTCTGAGGCAGAGTTGAAGGGATGGGAGCAGAGCTCGGTTTAACTGCGTGGCTTGAATGTCATAGGACACCATTGCCTACTGATAGGCTGGCTGGAGTAAGAGAAGTTTGCAGAACCCTATTTCGGTATAAAGGGGCTACCTCTGGCGCGGTGTAAAAACCAGTAAGTTCAAAGCCCAGAACACTGAAATAGGTTTCAAGTTGCTTCTCTTGTTCCTGCCCTTTTGCTCCATGGCATCTGAAATACCATTGTTGAGGTGAGGCAAAAGAGGAGGGAAGGAAGGAGGGTCGTGGGAACCAAGCCTGCAAACATGGAAGTAGGCTAAACCCACCTGATGAGCCCTTTAGGTCAGGGCGAAACCCTTATGCGTGTGTCTCTATAGAATTAGTAGTGCTAGTAGTAGGGATGAATGAAATCAATACATACATACATACACACATTTATACACACACACACACACACACACACACACACACACACACACACATATATATATATATATATATATATATATATATATATATATATATATATATATAGTTGATAGTAGGGTTCCTCTTGGGAATCGCAATTTAAGTAAAAATAAAACGGTCAGTGCTACTATCATCTTTATTTGGTAGCTTTCGACATAACTTATGTCATCCTCAGCCTATCTGCAATTATCATTGTGTGAAATTAATAAAATTAATAAAAATCATCCCAAGTACATAGTTAGGAAGATATACTTCCAAAAACTGCTCAATTAGCTCTAAAATCAAACCAATCAAGGAATATAAAACCATATAAAAGACTTATTATACATATAACTATATAACTATATAAAATACTTAATAACTAATATACCTAGTCACCAGCAGGAGACTCCAAGATTCTCAGCTGGCTGACACTACTATGCCTATCTGTAATTTTGAACATTTCCTTGGAAATGGCATGGCCACATTTAAATGCGTGGTCATAAACAACTGAAATAAATTAGTTATTAAGTATTTTATATAGTTATATAGTATATATATATATATATATATATATATATATATATATATATCTATATATATATATATATATATATATATATATATATATATATATATATATATATGTCTATCTATCTATCTATCTATCTATATATATATATATATATATATATATATATATATATATATATATATATATATCACTAACGCTACAACTTGCGCCTCTCATTCCAAAGGAGGAAGCAATATGAAACTATCGCTCAATTCGGAAAAAAAATGACTTATTCCATCGGACGAAATAATATGAGAATATCGCTCAATTCAGAAGAAGACCAGAGAGGGTCCTTAGAAAACTTTCAATCAATCAATCAATCAGTCCGAGTGCTTTTGAAGTAACATATAATAATAATATCTCTCTCTCTCTCTCTCTCTCTCTCTCTCTCTCTCTCTCTCGAGCCAAAACTATTCAATCAATACATCTACGTTGATCAAATGAAAATGTCAATGTAAAAACCTAAAGAGGATTTGCCGGGCAGCCTTAAAAATTCGAAATGGCCTACACACACACACACACACACACACACACACACACACACACACACACACACACACACACACACACACCCAAAACGTTGGCCTACACTTAATAATATCTTTTTCAAACCTATTACAGGTTATACATAATGAATCCAAGATTATGCAAAACGAGTCATGTACCATAATTAGTATCACAATAAAATAGGGCATTCACACAATCAACGAAATAAGTACAAATTGAACGCTGAAATTGAAACGCCACCAAACTGCAACGCCACCTCCCACCCCACCCCCTCCCTCCCGAAGAATGACCCCCCCCCCCTCCCTCTGTTAACCACACACGCACCGCCAATAGCCAATTTCCTAGACCTAAGTTCCTCCAACTTTTCTCTATTGTGAGATTGTATTTATTCGTATGTGATTCTTATATATATATATATATATATATATATATATATATATATATATATATATATATATATATATTTAATTAACAAAATGTTAAACTTATTATAACAAATAAACATCTTTTTAGACTACTACAAAATATCATGTTGTGAATTATGCAATTCTAAAATATGATTAAATGATGACGTGATATTCTATGTGGTAAGACTAGGCCTATAGCTGGAACGACTTGGCGATATTTGAACCGATGACGGTTGATGTCCTGTCAATTTTGGTGATCAACTTCTATATATTTGTTAGAGCCTGTAAATCTGTAAATGACACATTTTTTAATGTGATGCCGATTATGAATACATTGCATGTTTTGTATGGTAGTAAAATGTAGTAAAACTTGCAGCGAAAGTTTGTATATTGAACAGTCGGACCTAAGTTTATAAGTTCATAGTTTATTTATGAAAGATCTATTTTAATGCCGTTACTGATATTAATTTATTTTGAATATCACCTCTCTTGTAGTTTATTCATTTCCTTATTTCCTTTTCTCACTGGGCTATTTTCCCTGCTGGGGCCCTTGAGCTTATAGCTTCCTGGTTCTTCAACTAGGGATGTAGCTTAGCCAGTAATAATAATATTAAGAGCAGGCTAACGCTTTTGAGAGAGAGAGAGAGAGAGAGAGAGAGAGAGAGAGAGAGAGAGAGAGAGAGAGAGAGAGAGAGAAAGCTTCAATATTTTGATGTATCATTTAAGACTTAGGGAACATAAAAACTGATAGCTAGGGAGAGAGAGAGAGATAGAGAAAGTTTCAATATTTTGATGTATCATTTAAGACTTAGGGAACATAAAAACTGATAGCTATCTCTCTCTCTCTCTCTCTCTCTCTCTCTCTCTCTCTCTCTCTCTCTCTCTCTTGGTATTATTATCAGCAAGGATTTGAAGTTCACCAAACAGAGCATAAAAGCCGAAAACACAAAACATAGTAGGTTACATAAAGAGACAATTCAAATACAGAGACAAAGACACTGTACTACAGCTGTAGGCCTACACAGATAAACCATAACGTAAATACACTTAAAATCCATCCATCCCGCTCTTTTATAATTTATTAACATCTTTCCTTTATTCTCCTGCATAATCTACAACTTTACCTTATGATTAAGTCTATCGGCACAACTGTTAATCACACTTACACTAACATAGACCTAGGCGCGAATCTAAGGCCTTTGCTCCTAACTTTTCACTAACTTTTATGCCTGCTTAAGTGCTTCTGTTCCTAACCTACTATCCTCTCCCTATCCCTTTTTTATCTTATATCTATTCCCCTTATCCTCATTATGCCTTCCATTTCTCTCTTCCGCATTCTCTAGTCAAATTGTCCATTCAATTATTCACGCAAACTCAAGATTTTTCATAGCCAAAGGGATCTCCTCATTTCACTGCCCGATACCCACACAAACTTATTACTTTAATTAACAGAAAAATGTTATTCCCAACTACCATAATTTCATTATATAATCCATCTTTTTCATATTATTATCACGCTGATATGACCAATCTCTTTCTAATTATTATCTTTCTGATATAACCAATCTCTTGCTTGAGGGTACACTCGGGTACACTATTCTATCTACTGTAATATCCCTTCCTCTTGTTTTGTTAAAGTTTTTATAGTTTATATAGGAAATATCTATTTTAATGCTACTGTTCTTAAGATATTTTAGTTTTCCTTTTTTCCTTTCCTCACTAGGCTATTTTCCCTGTTGGGGCCTCTGGGCTTATAGCATCCTGCTTTTTCAACTAGGGTTGTAGCTTAGGATAATAATAATAATAATAATAATAATAATATCTTGATACAACCAATCTCCTTCACGTTATCATCTCTCTGATGTAAGCAATCACGTTCACATTATCATCTCATTATTATCTCGCTGATATGACATATCAGGTTCACAATCAACAGCCTACTGCAAAACCTATCCTTCTCTATCCAGTAAGGATAGCCTATCCCTCCTGTCCCATACAGCACACATACCTCACCCCTCCACTCAGATAACACAAGCACACTCTACAGAAATTCCTTATCCCTGGCTATCCATTTCCCTATCCTATCCCACACGGAGCCCTATCCTTCTTTACGCAAACCCAATTAATTAAGGAAGTGTAAAGTATCCTTTCTCTCAATCTAAATTGCTAATTTCCTTCAGCTTCTCTCGTGCTTAAGCTAGAAAAAAAAACTTTCTTTCATCTTAAAATATCCCAATGTCTAATATATTATTATGTAAGTTAGGGCAGAATGCTGTGTCCACCCCTCCCCCTCTCAAATCCCTGCCTCCCTCCCTCCCTCCCCGGACACCGTACTCTCTCCCTCCCTCCCCAGACACCGTACTCCCTCCCTCCCTCCCATTCATTGCTTCCGCTTTGTCTGTCGTTCGCCTTCGCCTCTACGTCCTGCACTTAAAATTCTCCTCTCACACCGCTTTATTGCATGACACCCTTTCGCTCCTCTTCACTCTTCTTTCGTAAATTTTTCCTTTCGTTACATTCCTTTATTGTCCCTATATCTTTCCCTACGCTACATTTCCCCATTCCTATATCACAACCCCTTACATTTTCAACTATTTCATCTGGTATCGTTTCGCTCGTCTGGGCACTAAGATGCACAACTCTTCAGTCTCCTGACTCTCCCCCCTCCTCTCTCTCTCTCTCTCTCTCTCTCTCTCTCTCTCTCTCTCTCTCTCTCTCTCTCTCTCTCTCTATAACCGTTGTCGTCTACCGCCATGGCTGCTCACACCAGGGTTTAAATTTGTTTAAGGCAATTACCTTCATTTGAGGTAAATTTTAGTGGTTTCAAGGTAATATCAAGGAAATTTCCGTCTTACTAACTTAGAATTTAATGAAATTGGAAAAAACTTTTAAGGTAATTTGAGGTAAAAAGCAGCAACAATTACGGTAATAGCCAGTGCCACATGACACATGTTCGAGTTTAAACCCTGGCTCACGCACACATCATTATGCAGTGTCCTCTCTTCCCTGAATCTCTCGCCCTCCACATCCTTCTAGAAGCTTCTGACTCGTTTCCCTTCTTATCCCACCTTACCTCCTCTACTCCTCAGCGTAATCTTTCGAATCCTTATGGATTGATCTAGAAGTTTCCATTGCGCTCTCTCTCTCTCTCTCTCTCTCTCTCTCTCTCTCTCTCTCTCTCTCTCTCTCTCTCTCTCAACTTCTGTCACCACCCGTCACATCTGCATGCAGCACTAAGCCTTCTCCCCCTCCCTCCTCTCCTCTCCTCTCCTCCCGGGCACTAGCGTAACACGTTGCCGCCCTTTTTCCTTTCCGAATGCATGAAATATCACACGAGGTGGGGCTTAGAATAAATAGAAGAAAGACAGAGATGATGAGAACGGAGTATGCAATGGAGGATGAAATATCATTGGAAGGAGAAAGGAACTATGATCTCCATTATTATTTTTATTATCATTATTATTATTATTATTATTTGCTAAGCTACAACCCTAGTTGGAAAAGCAAGATGCTTTAAGCCCAGGGGCCCCAACAGGGAAAATAGCCCAGTGAGGAAAAGAAACAAGGAAAAAGAAAATATTAAGAACAGTAACATTAAAATAAATATTTCCTATATAAAATATAAAAACTTTACCAAAACAAGAGGAAGAGAAATCAGCTAGAATAGTGTACCCGAGTGTACTCTCAAGCAAGAGAACTCTAACCCAAGACAGTGAAAGACCATGGTACAGAGGCTATGGCACTATCCAAGACTAGAGAACAATGGTTTGATTTTGGAGTGTCTTTCTCCTAGAAGAGCTGCTTACCATAGCTAAAGAGTCTCTTCTACCCTTACCAAGAGGAAAGTAGCCACTGAACAATTACAGAGCAGTAGCGAACCCCTTGGGTGAAGAAGAATTGTTGGTAGCGTTGTCAGGTGTATGAGGACAGAGGAGAATCTTTAAAGAATAGGCCAGACTATTCAGTGTATGTGTAGGCAAAGGGAAAGAACTGTAACCAAGAGAAGGATCCAATGTAGTACTGTCTGGCCAGTCAAAGGACCCCATAACACTCTAGCGGTAGTATCTCAACGGGCGGCTGGTGCCCTGGCCAACCTACTACCAATACAGAGTCTTTAGAATTAGAGTTTAGTGAAAGCTTGAAAAAAGCAAATCAGACAATGAATAGGTTTTTTTATCTTTTTATTAAAAAATTGAATTACATTTTCTTTACAATCATAATATTTACAGTATAATTACATTTAATTGCATTTTTCTATAAACAAATCCATCTAATTTAACAATTTACAACATCACACATCTTGATTTTAACTTTTGATTATTCAAAAACAATAATTTATATACTTTTTGGTTAATTAAGGTTTGGAAAACAAGTCGCCGGAAATTACACACAAAAAATCAGTTTAGTGAGATCAGTGCTACTCTATGGAAATGTGTCACGGTATGACAATGAAACAATCTCTAATAGATTTAGTAGATTTGAGAACAAATCCTTCAAAAGGATTTTGGGAGTTAAATGGCAGGACAGGATTAGAAATGAAACTTAAAGAGAGCTTACTTGAGTGCCATATGTGGATGAGATCATGATGAGGGGTAGATGGAGATGGTTTGGCAATGCTCTTCGCACTCCCCAAGAGAGATTAGTTAACCAAACTTTCAACTGGGCTCCACAAGGTACAAGAAGAGTTGGAAGATCCAGACCTACATGGCTGTGGACTATAAAGCGAAAAATAGGAGATGATGAATGGCCAAGTATTGAATTAAAAGCTCAAGACAGAGACGACTGGCGAAATCTAAAAAATGTTCAAAAATTTCAGAGATCCTTAGAAAGTTACGGAGAGGATAATGAAACTGAGCGAATGACATTATAAGTAGAACTTAATACACGAGTGTAGTGAGAGAGGTAAATGGTAAGAATATGATATTAAGTAATAAGAAGCAAATGGAAATTAATATCGTATTAACAAAAGAAAACATTTCGGGAGTTTCACGATCAAACGAATAGATATTTGAACGAAACTTTCCGGGAAACACCTGATTCAAATATTGCGTTTCATTGCGATTCAATTTTCTCACTTTTTTTCGTTTTGCACGCTAATCCATCCCCCCTGAGACCTGTTGTTCGAGATTCGTATTTCATTATTGATAGTTTAGATTTAGAGCAGAGGCCGAAGGTAGGGGCAATCACAGTGGAAGCAGGGAAGCTCTCTCTCTCTCTCTCTCTCTCTCTCTCTCTCTTGATGCCTCACCCCAGAACCTGAATTGTTGTTGTTTTGGTGTTTGTTATTCATGATGTTGATAGTACTGTTGTTGCTCTGTGTGGTTGTTCTTGATGTATTTGCTGATTGTTGTTTATGATGTTGTTGCTACAGTTGTTCTTGGTACTGTTGTTGTTTTAGTGTGTGTTATTCTTGATGTTGTTGTCCTGTGTCGTTGTTGTTCTTGGTGTTGTTGCTACTGTTGTTGTTTTTGTGTTTGTGTTCTTGGTGTTGTTGTTCTTGGTGTTGCTACTGTTGTTTTAATTGTATTTGTTGTTTTTGATGCTGTTATTCTATACTGTTGTTCATGGTGTTGTTATTGGTATTTATTTTCTTGATGCTGTTGCTACTGTTGTTGTTCCTTATGTTGTTGCTACTGTTGTTGTTGTTGGTGTTATTGCTAGTGTTTTATTTAAACATTACAAGCCTTAATTTGTGTTGTATTTGTAATAAATATATATTATATATGAAGACGAAGTCAAATCCTTTGAGCGTTCGAATCCAACTGCCTTGAATCACGACGAGAAATCTTAATCTTAATTTCATCATCTTTAGTTTTACAACTTAAAGGAAATATCATTAGGAACAACAACATTAAAAACAACACTGAAACAACAAGAACTAAGATATCAAGAGAAACAACAGTGAAGGTTTTAATGGCAACACCAGGAAAATAACATTAGAAGCAACAGTACAGAAAACAACAACGACAACATTAAGAGCAACAACTCTAAGAGCAACAAGAGTAGCAACAACATCTTGAATTGGCGCCACAAGCAGCGGCCTCATCTTAACACATCTTACATTTTAATGAAACCAATTGTTTCTATTTTTACATATTAGATAAATTAAATTATTTTATTTTCACCTCAACATACATGAAAAATTAACTATATATATATATATATATATATATATATATATATATATATATATATATATATATATATATATATATATCGCCAACAAAGGCCTCGGACATTTTCTTCCATTCGCATCTATTTATGGTGTTTCTATGCCAGTTTATACCCTTTTTTCTAGCTCGTCAATCCATCGTCTTCTCTTCCTTTCCCTGCTTTATTTGCAATCTTTAGGGACCCATTCTGATAATTATTCTCGCCCGTTTCTAATCCACTACAGGACAAAGTCCTCAGATATTTCCTTAATCATGTCAGGGGTTTGGCCGTGCTTCATCACCATGCTAACGAACTAGGGAATGGTGATGGTGGGAGACCTGTCTGATCACTCAGCAAACCAGCCTAGTAAGGGTGGCTTTAACTAGTACAGATTTTCTGATCATGGCGATATACAAACCCTTTCACCACGTTTAATAGGAAATTGGGGAACCTAAAGTTAGTCCCAGAGAGAGAGAGAGAGAGAGAGAGAGAGAGAGAGAGAGAATTTCAAGCAGGAAGTTAAACACATTTCATTCAAATTTGAGACTCATTACTTTTAATTATTATTATTATTATTATTATTATTATTATTATTATTATTACTTTAAAATGCGAATTGACCTGTGCATTGCCAGGCATAAACCTCTATGAGGCTTTCCCAACATAGGTCTACACTTTTGTGTGGGGATACCTTAACGTGGTGAAAGGGTTTGTGTATCGCCATGAACAGCAAAGCTGTACGATATGATAGTCAGGGACACCCATACTAGGTTGATTTGCTGTGAGTGATTAGACAAAAGTCTCCCACAATCACCAATCTGCAGATGAAAACTAGTCAAACCCCAGACACAAAGACATGTCTGAGACCTTTGTCCTGCAGTGAGCTAGAAACTGCTGCATTTGTTATATATAAGCCTTTTTGAGTAGGGATACCTTAAATAATTTCCTTCAGTAAACCATATATATATATATATATATATATATATATATATATATATATATATATATATATATATATCCTAAAAAAACATGTAGGCCTAAGCCCACCCAAAGATAAAATTCTGTTTAAAATGCCTCACAGGTATTATTATTATTATTATTATTATTATTATTAATTACCAATCTACAACCTTAGTCGGAAAAGCAGGATACTATAAGCCCAGGGGCTACGAGGAAAATGGCCCAGTGAGGAAAGGAAACAGGAAAAATAAAATATTCTAAGAACAGTAACGTTAAGATAAATATCTCCTATATAAACTATAAAAAACTTTAATAAAACGAGAGGAAGAGAAAGAAGATAGAATATCCCAGAAGCCAAATTCAAAAAGTGCTATGTTCTATAAACGGTATTACATAGAATTATTATTTTACAATTTCAAGAAATCAGTACATTTTAACCGCCAAAATCGACGCATCGTCAACCGTCATTTGTTTGAACCTAATTCCCCTCCTCAACACCCCCTCCCACCCCACCCCCATTCACAGACGCCTACAACACCCCCCCCCCCCCTCTCCTTTACCAGCCACATCCAACTTGGCACATTTTTCCCCAGGCATTTTTTTAACTCCTTCTTCTTCTTCTTCTTCTTCTTCTTATTATTATTATTAGTAGTAGTAGTAGTAGTAGTAGTAGTAGTAGTAGCTACAACCCTAGTTGGAAAAGCAAGATGCTATAAGCCCGAGGGCTCCAACAGGAAAAAAATAGCCCAGTGTGGAAAGGAAATAAGGAACTAACACGCCCCTTCCCCAACCGCTACTTCCTCCAAGGCTCCCCAATCCCCCCCCCCCCCCAACCGCACACACTTGCCCCATCTAACTACCCATCATTTCCCCAAGCGATGATCTTAGCTCGTCAATCCATCTTCTTCTCTTCATTCCCCTGCCTTTTTATACAATCTCTAGGGTCTCATTATATATTCTATCCCTCTTCAGTATACATATTGTACATCCAGGTTCCAATAAGCTGAGACGATGTGTAACTATTTTCATGTCTACGCAATTCGTTACCTTCAGGGTACACTCGGGCACAGTGTTCTATCTCATTTCTCCTCTGTATATTATGTTTTATAATTTCTTAAGTTGCACTTTTGGTAGATGGAGTTACAGTAGTCAATCCTGGTAATAAAACAGTTTTATCACAAGTTTCTTTACAGAAAGTTCATCCAAGAGCTTTTTCTGTATAAAAGCAATGTTTATAAAATGATAACCAGAAGTTTTTACTACATTATTTATTTGGGTATTGAAAGACAAGTTGCAGTCAAGATATTGAGACAGAGATGTTATTTTAATTTATTTGAATATCGCCCAAGTTTCTTAGGCTGTGTTCCTTTCCAACCACCATAAAATCAGTTTTATTTTCGTTTAATTTTAGTTGTATGATTGTCATCCATTTCCTAACACTGGTAAGAATTGGGTTTAGAGTTTCATCAGTGTCGTCTGTATATTATTTATGGAGAAGTAAAAATGTAGATCGTCCGCAAATAGTTTGAACTTTCTATAGACCAATAGTTTAAATTTGCTATGACAGAATCGGTCTATTATTTTTCTTTTTAATTATTGGCAACTATAATATCATCATCAACGGTGTTATTAATGATGACTGGAGAAGTATTGATTTAAAAAGCTCCAGATAGAGACGACTGGCGAAATCTAACCGAGGACCTTTGCGTCTATAGGCGTAGGAGATGATGATGATGATGATAGTTTGATAATATACTTAGCTAGGATTATTATTATTATTATTATTATTATTATTAATTTCTCAGCTACAAACCTAGTTGGGAAATCAGGATGCCATAAGGCAGGGGCTCCAACGGGGAAAGTAGCCCAGTGAGGAAAGGAAACAAGGAAAAATATTTTTTTAAAGAAAGGTAACAACATTCAAATAAATATTCCTGATATAAACTATAAGAACTTTAACAAAACAAGAGGAAGAGAAATAAGATAGAATAGTGTGCCTGAGTGTACTCTCAAGCAAGAGAACTCTAAATTTATTTATTTTTTCTTTTTTTAGTGGTCCTTTTGGAGTATTTTTAGCCATGTACTGTGTTGTCTTCTGTCTCCTTATCCTTAACTAGATAGTTGATGACTCAGGATGTATAAGGATTTTGGAATAGACTGTCTAGCTCAGAGAGATTGCCTCTTTGATCAGTGATGATCCGACCTATATAAAACATCCATTCCTTTGTTTGTTGTTGACATTGATGACCACATGGTAGTGCCTGCTCAGTCCAGTAACTGACTGGAGGACAATAGAGACTGCTCTGTTCTGTTTGCCTCAGAGTGGTGGCTCATGACTGTGCCCTGCTAGACTGTTCAGCTTGTATGTGACCGATGACAACAAATGTAGCCGTTCCTAGTCTGTCCACTGCTGGACAAAGGCCTCAAACATGTCCTTATTCATGTTAGGGGGTTTGGCCAGTTCTCATCACCTCGCTGGCCAACTGCAGATTGGTGATGGTGGGAGATTTTGGTCTGATCTCTCACAGAAAACCAACCTAGCATGGTTGGCCTTGACTAGCACACTTTGCTGATCATGGCGATACTCAAAGCCTTGCTACGCTATTCAATAGAAAAATAAGCTAGCAACGCTTATTTTTTTATATTTACTTTAACTCGCTCGCATCTACTGTAGGCCTATATAACCAAGCCAGAAATTGCCTTGAATGTAAGCCACTATTTTCTTATTTCATCATTTATCAATCTTTAAAGCATTGAGATTCCCATAATCTACCTTAACATTCTCATCTCAATTCTCTCAAGTTTTGCTTCCTCTGTTTGTCTTAGAGCCCAAGTTTCTGATCCATACATTCACCCGTTGAGATACTGCCGCTCTTTTGATTGGACAGACAGTACTACATTGGATCCTTCTCTCTGGTTACGGTTCATTTTCCCTCTGTCTACACAGACAGCGAATAGTCTGGCCATTCTTACACCTGACAACACTGAGATTATCAAACAATTCTTCTTCACTCAAGGGGTTAACTACTGCACTGTAATTGTGCAGTGGCTACTTTCTTCTTGGTAAGGGTAGAAGAGACTCTTAAGCTATGGTAAGCATTTCTTCTAGGAGAAGGACACTCAAAAATCAAACCATTGCTCTCTAGTCTTGGGTAGTGTCATAGCCTCTGTATCGTGGTCTTCCACAGTCTTGGGTTAGAGTTCTCTTGCTTGAGGGTACACTCGGGCACACTATTCTATCTAGTTTCTCTTCCTCTTGTTATGTTAATGTCTTTATAGTTTACTTAGGGAATATATATTTTAAAGTTGTTGCTCTTCTTAAAATATTTTATTTTCCCTTGTTTCCTTTCCTCACTGGGCTATTTTCCCTGTTGGAGCCCCTGGGCTTGTAGCATCCTGCTTTTCCAACGAGGGTTGTAGCCTAGCAAATAATAATAATAATAATAACAATAATAATTATATAGGAGATACTTATCTTAATATTGTTACTCTTTAGAATATTTTATCTTGTTTCCTTTCCTCACTGGACTATTTTCCGTGTTGGAGCCCCTGGGCTTATAGCATGCTGCTTTTCCAACTAGGGTTGTAGCTCAGCAAGTACTATGTCTAAAACAGAAATTCATTCAGGTCAATTTGCTGAATAAGGGTTGCAGTCACCTATTGGAAACGCTCCTTCTGGTGTTCTGCTGGACTGGGGTTCGAGTCCCGCTCAAAATTGTCAGTTCCGTTGGTCAATGCAACCTTACCGTCCTTGTGAGCTAGGGATGGTGGGTTTGGGGGAGCCTGCAGGTCTATCTGCTGAGTCATCAGTAACCATTGCCTGGCCCCCCTTGGTCCTAGCTTGGGTGGACAGGGGACTAGAGCGCTGATCAGATGTAATAAGGTCAGTCTCTGGGGCATTGTCCTGCTTGATAGGGCAAAGACACTGTCCCTTGCCTCTGCCATTCATGACAGGAATTTAAATATGTTTTTATGCTGAACAGACTGATCTAAGTCTTTTTATAGTTTATAATTAAAATATGTTTCGATGTCACTTTTTTTTTAATTATTCGTTATTTCTCATTTTATTTATCTATTTCCTTATTTCCTTTCCTCACAGGACTAATTTTTCCTGTTGGAGCCCATTGTGCTTATAGCATCCTGCTATTCCATCTAGGGTTGTAGCTTAGCTAGTAATAATAATAAGTGTAGGCCAACGTTTTTGGTAAATTTGTATCAATTCATCAAATGTAAGTTTTGCTAAGAATTTCATCAGTCGAATACGTGTTCAGAGAGAGAGAGAGAGAGAGAGAGAGAGAGAGAGAGAGAGAGAGAGAGAGCACCTGAATAAACTATATTTTGATATGTATATTCATACATTATCCGTTAAGACTTAGGGAATGTAATAATTGATAGTTGGATCTCTCTCTCTCTCTCTCTCTCTCTCTCTCTCTCTCTCACTCAGTATAGAGTTTGTGGAAGGGTGTAAGAGCTAGGAGGCGTTTTGGACGAAATCATAAAAATGTAGATATACTATATATATATATATATATATATATATATATATATATATATATATATATATATATCGTGGCTTCCTATATCTCTCTCTCTCTCTCTCTCTCTCTCTCTCTCTCTCTCTCTCTCTCTCTCTCGATGATACTATACTAAACTACGCATAAATGCTGCGAACTCAGAAGACGTAACAGCTTCAAGAGAAGATCTGATGAAGTTAGGAGAACAACCCCAAAAATGGCAAATGCCTTTCAACTGTGGGAAATGCAAAATCATGTACATAGTTTATAGCAACCCATAATCAGATTACTCACTGCTGGGTAATGAAATAGAAAGTGTAGACCAGGAGGAAGATCTCGGTATTATTATCAGCAAGGATTGGAAGTTCACCAAACAGAGCATAAAAGCTGAAAAGAAAACACAAAACATAATAGGTTACATAAAGAGACAATCCAAATACGGAAACAAAGACACAGGACTACAGCTGTACACATCACTATTAAGACCCTATCTTGAATACGGAGTCCAGTTCTGGGCTCCAAGTATTCAGAAGGATATAGATAGACTAGAATCAGTACAAGCTAGGGCCACCAAACTAGTTACATTACTAAGGCATTTTGGATATAGATGGGGGATGGAACGTTTGAACTCATTTGAATCTTCAAACTTGACCAAGTGGGGACAGTTATTAGAGGCATTCAGAATTCCTAATGGCAGGGGCAATGGACAGTGACATTGCCCTATCGAGCAGGACAATGCCCTAAAGACTGACCATGATCGGCACCCAAGCCCCATCTCCACCCAAGCTAGGATCAGGGAGGACCAGGAAATGGCTGCTGATGACTCAGCATAGACCTGTAGGTTCCCCCAAACCCAGATCCTTAGCTCACAAGGCTGATGAGGTTGCAGTGACCAAAGGAACTAACAAGTTTGAACGGGTCTCGAACCCCTGTCTGGCGTTCACCAGTCAGGGATGTTACCACAAGGGCCACCACAACCTTAAAACAGATACAGACTGGAAATGAAAAGATACAACACCACTCAGTATGGTAATATCTTTACATACAAAATAGCAAGTACATGGAACAGACTTCCAGCACTACCTCTGCTCTCACTACCTCATCTTTCGCTACCTCTTGTCTCATTACCTCATCTGTCACTACCTCTCTTACTACCTCTCCCTTAATACCTTTCTCAGTACCTCTCCTTACTATCTTTCTCACTACCTCTCGCTTACTATCTTTCTCACTACCTCTCGCTTACTCTCTCTCTCTCTCTCTCTCTCTCTCTCTCTCTCTCTCTCTCTCTCTCTCTCTCTTCTAGGGTATAAGAGAAAGAGAAGTAAATATGAGAATATTTTCTTAAAATGTCATAGATCCTTAGAATGTTACTGTGTGAAATACATTATAAGTAGAACTTAATACACAAGTGCAGTAAGAGAGATAAATGATAAGAATATAATATTAGGTAATGAGAAGAAGCAAGTGAAAATTAATATAATATTAGCAAAAGAAAACATTATTTCGGGAGTTTCATGATCAAAAGAAAAGATTTTTGAACGAAACTCTCTGGGAAACAACTGATTCAAAATGGCGTTTCATTGTGATTAAACTTTCTCATTTTATTTCGTTTTGTAAGCTAATCCATCTTTCCTGAGACCTGTTGTTGGAGACTGGTATTTCATTATTATCAATAATTTCGATTTAGAGCAGAGGCCGAAGGTAGGGGCAATCTTACCTCCGTATGTAAAACAACCATGGTGGAAGCAGGGAAACTTATGTTGAGATGATTGACTTAGGTCTACAGAAAAGGGCCTCTCTCTCCTCTCTCTCTCTCTCTCTCTCTCTCTCTCTCTCTCTCTCTCTCTGTTGTGAAAAGGTAACAAATAGTATTAAGATGTTTATGCCATAGATCAAGGGTGAGACAGCTGGTAGAGGGATGTGCACACATAGGCCTACTATCTAACGATTTCCTTAAATGTAAGCCTATTGATAATTTGAAATCAATTTTATGATTAATCTCCTTCTGTGTATTTCCTTTATTGTAATTCATTGAGTAGTTCGATTTAACCTTTTCGTCACTTTGAAAGTTAAAGAGAAAGTCTTGTGGGGGCTGACAGACAACCACCAATAGCATAGGCCTATTCACTCCTGCAATAAGTAGTCCTGAAACTATATATTCTTATACATGTTATACAAGAAGGTCATGTATAACAATTTAATCATTCATTGATATTGTAATCCTTATTTCCTATTAGTAAATGTAGAAATAAAGTATTTAAGGACTGAGTTTACTGTCATTCGATTGAAGTTGACTGGGTGATATAAAATGATATTGGTTCTGTATTGCATCTGAGAGAGAGAGAGAGAGAGAGAGAGAGAGAGAGAGAGAGAGAGAGAGATCAGTGTTATAAAGGGAAATAATGGTGTCAGGAGAAAATTTGGCAACGCTGCTCATCTGTCACTCGAATCATTTATGTTTAGAAATATCAATTAGTTTTATTTTGTTTACAATGTGTCATTTATTGTTATTTTCATAATATTATCTGTATTATTTCTCCTACTTTATAAAATGCAAATGTTCAAGTATATATTTTCAAATCGACTTATTAGCGTCTATAAATCTGAATGTTCAAGGTATTATGCTTGCACAAACACATGCACGCACACACATTTACCATACCAAGATGTTCCTTGCAACGGACCCTAGATGTTAGTACTATCCCATTTCAAAAGACTAACTGCAAGAAAAAACAATTATCTTCTCAGGTAATTAAGCCAAAATTATTCAAACAATAGAGAAAACCGACATAGAAAACAATGGCGTAGGCCTAGTTTTACGTATCAGATTCATTCACTTTATCCTAATGGCGCAGTAGACGTATTTGGTGTTCGAATGTCTTAAATTCTAACTTCGACTCTGCATAAGTAGTTATCATTGTGAATGTTTTGCAGTTTTAAGAATAGAATAGCCATATTCGAATCAATTAAGTTAGACATACACTAAATTAAAGCACAAGTTACTAATATAAAGTTATGATTTACAGATTTAAATCTGAATGTTAAAACGAAGCCGACGTCAAATTAAATCGAACGATTAGAGTTGGAGACGAGAACTTCTTTGACTGTTCTTTCGCTATGTGCTTCTGAGGTGTTAAATCTCTCTCTCTCTCTCTCTCTCTCTCTCTCTCTCTCTCTCTCTCTCTCTCTCTCTCTCTCTCTCTCTTGGGAGACATGAACTACAAAGTGCGAAAACACAATTCTTGGTGCTTATATATGTATTGGTATTTACTGTATATAGCCTATATGTGTGTTCATAAATTCTTTGGCCTATATATATATATATATATATATATATATATATATATATATATATATATATATATATATATATATATATATACACACACACATTTGTGTGCTATGTACAGTAAATATATGTATATACGATAATATTTATTGCTTTAAACGAATATTTGGTTTAAAATCTATCTCTCTCTCTCTCTCTCTCTCTCTCTCTCTCTCTCTCTCTCTCTCGTAGGAAAGGCACGACCCCTTAAAGCTAATTTTAGCCAGCTCACATAAAGTTCATCTCAGATGTATAATGCCAAACTTCCTTAAATTACGTAAAGAAGTTTGTCCACGTGAAGCGAACTTTTCCAGGATTATCTTTATGATGTCACCCGACATGCTGGTGTTATTCCAGTCATGTTCTGAAAGTTCTTTACAGAAATTATACCAGAGAGACGTTTTATTTGCAAGGTGACGTCATAATTTCCCATAAATGTCAGCTCTTAAAAATTACGACTCATCCACCGTTGATTTATATAATTATGGCAATCATAGGCCTGATAAAGGTTATAAATTTGATTGATCTTCATGTAATTTTAAATGCGGGAAAATTAAGGTTTTTGGTTGTTGCTTGAAATGAGTCATAATTATTTTTTCAAAGACTAGAAATTCTGAAATTTAGACACAGATGGCGCCACTGCTTCTACAAGGACACTAAAGAAACTATTCGTTGTTTTGTCATCCTTGATGTGTCAAGTCAACGTTGGTGAAGTTACTTTTTCTCTGCTTAGGTTACAGTAAATTTAGTCTAAAAGTGGTATTCATTTAGATGTCAAGTGTGATTCCTTACAGTGTTAAGTCCAGTTAAGTTCTGTGATTATTAGATTGTGAACGTGACGCTAGTATAAAGATTGATAATTCTACAGGCTCCTTTTCACACACCATGAACCGGTAAGCTCTTAGGTATTATGACTATTTGCGCCAGTCAAGTTTGTGAAACTTTCAATGTGTTAAATGTTCCTGTCAACCATCAAAGAGTATAAATATTGCCATGCTTTCCTAAACTTGTAAGTTTTAATCGTATAATCGTAGTTTAGCTAGTTTTCGCAAAGTTGTTGGATAATTTTGTGCGTTTAATATAAAAGATTTACCCAAGTGTCCTTGTCTTTAAAACCAAATCGTTAAGTCATGGGCGTAACTGCTGACTTTATTACTACTGTTTATTTTTTTTCAAAGGCTACTTTTTGTTACTGTAGCTTGCATGGCAATAAAGAACATGGTAATTTTAATCTGAAGTTCTCCCTATAAATATACTGCTGTCAGCCGTATTTCAGTAAAGTACATGTGACCATAATTTTTATCCTACATCAACTTTTACGGGTTGGTAACCTTTGTATCACTCCTTTACGCAGTTATATCATTTTCAAACGCCCAGGCAAACTTTATTCCAGGACTTTTACAGATTTTTAGGGCAAATTCTTTCAAGTGATTGATGAATCGGATTGATTTTAGCAATTGAGTCGGTGTCGGTTTTAGAATGTTTTAAGTTAGTCTTTTGAGTTTACCAATTAACTATAAAGTTTGGCCAGTCTTGCTAGCTTAATTTCCTGCACAACGAAGCTACGAAACTAGTATTTACTATCGGTTGCATTGTTTAATGTTCATAGTTAAAGTTTAGCAAAACCTCTTGCGGAGTAAAATCATTTACAAAGTTATTTTAAAACACTTAATTTGATGATTAGACTCTTTACCGTATATAGTGACATAACTTTAATTCTCGGTCTACATTCGAAGTTTTTTAGTCTGTTACGTTTAATTCTTATTTCGATTTTCTAAGTAAATTTTGTTAAATATCACTTCGACCCGTTCATTACTTTTCTGTTCATCTATATGAATTAATCCGAAGTTTATTATTTAAATGGGAAATAAATAATTTCGAATCTATTGAATTTCCCAGGTTAATGGAATATTAGAATTTTGTTAGTAGGGTATCGTATATTGGTATTGGACGCATGAATTTACTTTTACGGTAAAGATTGGTCCATTGAAAATCTGGTTTTACTAAAAGCTATTTGTTCCTGATTACTGCTTATGTAGCCTACACTGTTAAGTTTGCCGTAAAAAAGTTAAAAATCCTGGATTAAATGTTCCAAGATTCAGTTTTAAAAACTGATATATTGGCTTAGAAGAGTGATATTACTGTCACCAACCCGTGAAAGATAATGTAGGGCAAAGTTACGGTCTCATGCAATTTACCGAAATACGGCCCAGAACGGTGTACTTTTTGAGAATTTCATATCAAAATTAGATAGTGTACAATGACGACAATGAATGAATTAGTTTATTCATGAAAATATTGACTGGTTCTAATTCATGAACAGTATTTACTGAAACTTAGTATTAAAATTTATAAGCGTAATGTTTTAAAATTTAATTATTTTGAGACTGAGTCTATGAAATCTAGACTTTTAATCCTAGAGAATTAGCATTTATAACAGCTGGTGTAAAATTTTATTTGTGGCTTCTTAATCATTGTAGATAAACTTATCTTTTCAGTTGATTCTCTAGTTCATATAAGTCTACCAAACGAGATTTAATTAGATTGGAAGTTTTGAACGTTACTATCATAAGTTAGGAGATTCTAAACGTTACCATTAAGAGTTGATGTTTTAGTACATTCAATTGCAAAGTCTTAAGAGATCTTGGGTAAAAGTTTTAAAGGTACTAAATGTTATCAATCAATGCTGATAGAAGAGATTGACTAACACCACTCAAATATTTAATTTTGTATTCTATTGGCAGCGAATCCTAAACCAGCGAATGTAAGACCCTTTTTTTTACAATTGGTAAAGACCAGATCTTTTCTTTTATATAAACCGATTTCAAAATCAGTCTTCAGTCTCTTGAACTTTTCCTCTTTACTTTGGTCACCAGGATTTCTTAATGAAAGATTTTTATTTATTGCTAATTATGTTAAAACCTTTCAGACGCTGGCTGTACTGGGAATCCTGCTCTTCTGCTGAAAAGACTGAATGCATCCTGTCAAATTTTCAAAATAAACTCTTCCTAGAAAATTTAATTCGAAATCAATGGTAAGAATTCACTTGACTCCAAAACACCCCCTCTTTTTTTTTTTACACTTTTTTAAATGTCCAATATATTCACATTTTTTGAATTCTTAACATTGTCAGGATTTAACGAAGTTCAAGGTTAACTAGTTTTATATTTGACTGGTATGACTTGTGATTTTATTTGGACTGATATTGTATTTCTATGGCTGTGGTTTGTAATAATTTTACTTTAAAGTTAGCTGATTTTATTTATTTGACTATGATCCAACAGCGATAAGTTTACTTTGTTTAAAATTAGCAATTCTATTTGTATGACTTATAACTTGCAATAGCTTTACTTGGTTTAAAGTTGGCTAGTTTTATTTGAATGATTGGTGACTATTAAAACTTTGTATTTTATATTTTGCCTAAATATTGATATGAAATTTTTCTTTCAGATGGTAACTGGTATTGCAGCGTATGATAGTGAAACTTCTGGCCACATACCACTCAACATTATATATTAAAGATTCTGTGGAATGCGAACTAGAGCACTAAAGTATTTTTTCCAACCTTGAACACAAACTATGGACATCGGTTCTGTGAATTCTTTCAGACTTGAGATATTTTACCCACTTTACCCACAATGGACCAGGCAAATGACTCAATGCTTCAAAGTACTTCTCAAATATGGAATTGTATGAGAATTATTTGAGTCTGCAAATGCTTGAGGATTTAACCAGGACAGTACGCTGACACGGGTTCTTGCCACTGGACGCCCTATGTCGACCGTATCAACCATTTATGCTTTAAATCTGTTTTATTTGTGCTTTTAAACTAAATTTTTTTTCATTCCAATTTTTTTGCTAGAGCCTAAGTTGAATCTACGAAATTTTAAATATATAGTAAATTTGGAAGTTTAGCGAATGTTACTAGTTTTAATTTATTCTTTTACATAATATTGAAAAAGTTATTTGTCAAACTGTAATGCCATATTCTTATTTCCAATCTGAGCAATGTTTCAATGCTATTTAAGGAAAGATTTTATAGATCTCCATAGTTTTCTCAATACCAAAGTTTTATGTTTTATAGAGTTGTGCAATTTCATGCATTTGTTTCCAATAAGTTTTTTCTCAATACTGAAGTTAAAATCTGTATGGATCTGTCTACTTTTTCAGTACTGTTTTTACAGTTGAAACTGTAAATTAAAAATCAGATCTAAATAACTCAATGAATTGAGTTTTGATATTTTCTACTTTAGGAGAGGCATGCCTTAACTGTTCGTTGGATTCAAGTAAAAGCTATTAAGTAATATATTGTGAAGTTTGTTTGGTACATGAAGGTTATGGACATTTTAATGTAGCAGTTGTCTACTTTAGGAGAAGTCTAATTCTACCTATATGCATATTCGAACTTAATAAAGTAAGTTTCAAGAAAAAAATATTTTTGAATCTAATTGTTTGTAATTCCATTGGTATTTTTAGATTTATAAACTTCCTAGTTACTTAAGATTCAATAGAATTTTTTGTAATTAAATTTAAATCTTTTTATTTATAAACTTCTGACTTGGTTGCTCAAGATTAAACTAAACTCCGGTGTTTGGAAGTTTCTAGTGTATTTATTTATCCTTTTGGAAAGTTTATTCCAAGATTGAAGGAAAATATGAACTGTAAGCTTTAAACATACTGGCTAAGCTTTACGTTAAACATTCAAGGAGACCATAAAATTTAGTGGTAAAAGAATTTAGATTTACTCATCTAAAAAAAAAAATTGATAGTGGTAAAGAATTTTTCCCCCTTTGTTTGGGAAATTAAGTCCCATCGAAATTTACTATTTCCATCAAAAATAATTGAGAAACTGGCTGAGAATTTTTCCCACTGTTTGGGAAATAAAACTATTCTGGCACACCTAATACCACTTAAAAGTTTAATACACCACCGTTCACAAGGTCTGTCTCGACCTGCATACTGTGACCTTTGCAGACTGTCTGCAGGCTTTGCCACAGAAGTTTAGTTTGATGGTGTATAAGGATTAAGTAGTCGGCAGAGTACTGTCAATGTAGTGAGGTGCGGGGATCAGTATAGTACGGTAACGATTATAAGTCTTTAAACTTTAATCTTGGTGCTGTAATAAAATTGATTTATGCATAAAAGCTAATGGGAAGGTGGCTGAAACTTGAAACATTTTAGACGTTTCGGGACTGTTGCATAGATTAAAAATTAAAGCAACTGTGTTGAGTTACTTATGGATGGGCGTAAACCACCAGCAAGGCTTAGTTTACTTTTCGATGGGTTTTCAGTTTTTAAACAGGGTGGGGGATTTTCCAGGAGGGCGTCCTCCCACCCCTCGATTTGTGGTATGTGTTGAGAGGGACAAAGACACGCACTGAAAGGTTATCTACAGTAAATTATGTACGTTAGCTTCCAAAATAAACTGGAGGTAAGGTACTAGTGCCTGGCATATTTGACGTATTGCCTCTAGGCCCTGCTATACAAAAACGGCTTGGTGTGGCTTCATAATTAGAGAAACTGCTAGCATCAATTAGGTTTCTCGCAATGTTTTTCGAAGTATATATTATTGACTTTTAGCTCGTCAGGGTTGGGGAGGAGTGAAGTTGTGGTATATAGGTGCTGGAAGACTTTTGAAATGATCTTCTGGCTGCAAAGTGATGAAGAGCCCGTGTCTGGCTATGAGGGCCAGGCAATCTAAATCATGAAATGATATAGTAAGGCAGTACGCATGACCTGTCGCTTCTAGTGTCCCACTATCAACCGTGTCATGTAGAGGAACCTTGTGCTCGAAAGTCAAATGTTGATCATAGTTTCAACGACGACAAGCATTTGTTTTATGAAAATTCGTGTCGAGAGAGTATGATCCACGTACTGCAACAATTGCATATGAATGAACAAATTAGTGTGAACATGAGCAGAGTGGAGGTTAAAACATACATTAACTCTTGTGTAAAATCAGGAACAAAGAGTATGCGTAAAATAATTGCAAAAAAATCAGGAACAGGAAGGTGCTTCCAGGCATTGTCATTTTTGAACTGGTGACGACGCATTATGGTCATCTATTTCGAACTATGACAGCAATGAGGAAATGCCAGGTACTGAACGATTACCTGATCATGAGGAATCTAGTTTTATCAAAATCATTGTGTAATTTATTCCCATTACAGTAAATCTACTTCTGGTCTATGTGTAAACTCCAGTCCTATTGTCACATGACTTCCTAAGCATCCTCTATTTTTGAATCCTTTCCTTATATCCTGCTTGCTGTGCCGGGTTCATCTTGGTTCACATAGCAATAATAATTGGCTGTTTTCTTGCGTCTCCTACGAGCCATGTTGTTGTGCTGGACAAATGTCGTCCTTCATAAGGAGCAAATCCCTATGCAAGTTGATAAGATAAAAATACTGTTCTTACAGATTAGTTCAGGCTCATTCGTCTGATAAGTAGCAAGTTTAAGGGCTGCTCTTGTGTCTTGCAGCGTCGCTAAACAAGTCATTGTTTATTTCTTTAACTGATAAACGCTGACAATTCATGGCTTTGACCACCAAATGTGGACGTTTACAGGCAAATTATTTGTCTGCAGGCACTGCTCAAATGTATGGACACAACGTAAACCAGCTTTCACAACACTTTGGTTGTGTTCAGATCTGAGGGTAATCTTGTATTATGATAGATTAAGCTATATTATGAAATTAATCTATCGTTTTTCTAGTATGAACGATTTATCTAATCAGTTTTGATATTAACTTTAAAAGGCTCTAAGTTACCAGTTTGCAATAGGACAGTGAAATGTGATATAATGAACAGCTTCGAACTTTATATCATGAAAGTAGACGTGATTAAGGAAATATAAAGATCCTGTTTAGTTCTTTAAATTAACTAAAATCAAGGTATTTTGGAGGCAAAGGCGATGCTCTCACTCCAGCAAGAGGTGGTAGTGATGTGAGTATCTGGCCCCGTTGCAGCACACAATTTATGATTATCTACTTTGCCGATTTCCAGACTTACTTCGATCTTCCCGTCCAGCTTAACAATTTTGCTTGATACTGTAACTGAATGGCTATTTCACCAGATAGACCGTAAGAGCTGAATCTTGTAGAATCCAACCTTTGCGAGAAAATAAATTTATGAAACCTTGATAATTGTTACAATCGTTAATTTTCTTCAAGATATATCTATATGAATTACTGTGGTTACCTGAATGGAATTGAGAGTCAAATAAACTATACTATTTTATAGTCCTCTATAAAAAGACACCCACTTAAATTCGTTTCAATAGCCGTTTAACCTCTCTGGAACGTCTCGATGGGAGTTCATTTAAAATTTATTCAAAGATCCTTTGTGAAATTACGTTCGATTTTAATGTTATAGGTCCATTATCAATTAATAATTTATAATATAACATTTATAGCTTCATGAACATATTTTGGATATTATATTAGTCGTTATTCCACGAAATTTGCTTCTGTATCCACGAAATAAGAAATTTTGAAATGAGTTGTCTAAGGCAAATAAATGATTGTAGTCACCCATAAAAACGTTTTCTTTGAATAGAAGCTAATACATTTTCTATTCTTATAAAGATATAAACTAATGTAAATAGGACTCCGGGACTTTTTTATGCTTGTAACTCTATTAGATAATGAATAATCGTTACACTAACGTCTTTTAAAAAAACTATTTAGTCCAACCAGTTAGTCCTAGAAGGGTTTACTGAGCTTCCGGCTAAAATACTGGCTGAAAACAGATAAAGACACCGGGTTTGGTTGAGGTCTCTGACTGGTTGAAACATTCTGTAGTATTGATAGCTACAAGAGATTCAGTAAACACGTAGATACCTCGGCAGGAGGACGTGGTATTTATCTAGGGCTTCTGTAAAGAAGAAGGGTATTTCAAACGATTTTCTCTTAAGTTTTCGTGAATGTGCTTCTCCTTTAGTTGACACAGATGCGAATATCCTGCTGTTTTTTTTCAAAATAGATTATTGTTTCGTCGATATTTAATTTGTTTTTCAATAACAGTATTTTATTGAGATTAATATCAGTTTTGTTTGAAATACGTTAATAATTCTAATCAATTTAGTATTATGGTATGAAAAGACGATTGGTAAATGCGTGTCTCAACATTAAATATTTTTTTATCTCCAAAAGGTGAAAAAAATAATAGATGTATGTCGTCTGTAGATTCTAAACCCTAAAACTATATAACAAGCTCCCACTAGACATGCGAAAGACTGAAGATGTCAAAGCTTTCAAGAAGGAACTAAAGACTTCCTTGTTTCCAAAGTGCTTCAATAATGTGGATTTGACTATTAACATGGGATACGCTGTTTCAAACTTTAGGTATCTAAAAACGTCTACAACAAACGGATCTGTAGTGCGTAGGATTTCCTTGTGTGATATGTGGACCAGGAAAACATCTATTAAAGTATTGTAAAGTAACCATAATTTTTGTTTTACATAAAATACATTTGTGACAATTGTTGTGCTATGCGGAACTAAATATTTTGTTGCAGCCAAAGATCTTTCAACTGAATAATTGATTGAAATTATGATTTTTACTATTCAAGATATCTATAGAACAGGAGAATCATTCGTGTTATTGGTCAAGTTATTTAAGAATATTATTGTATGTCTTTGATTAGAAATTCATGGTTAAGGCTTTTAATAGTCTGTAAATTTCTACTGAATTGTATATGGTAACGCAATCAATCTTTCGGTGCAACCTTACCATCCTTGTGACCTAAGGTTGGGGGGTTTGGGGGAGCCTATAGGTCTATCTGCTGAGTCATCAGCAGCCACTGCCTGGCCCTCCCTGGTCCTAGCTTGGGTGGAGAGTAGGCTTGGGCGCTGATCATATAACGTATGGTCAGTCTCTAGGGCATTGTCCTGCTTGGTAGGGCAATGTCACTGTCCCTTGCCTCTGCCATTCATGAGCAGCCTTTAAACCTTTAAACCTTTAAACAGAAAATACGACTGAAGTATATCAGCGTACATTGTTGGATATCTAGTGACACTGAATTAGACTTCTTACTCAAGGCGGCAAGAGCTGTACCATTAGTAATTGTGCCCTCCTTAAATAAAGGCCATCTTACGACAGGATGTATGTTTTCAGTGCGAGCTTAACTAGTTTTTAGGTAGCTCACATAGGCTCAGTAATCGCTTAGGTAATTCCTATAGGCTCAGTAATCGCTTAGATAGCTCACATAGGCTCAGTAATCGCTTAGGTAGCTCACATAGGCTCAGTAATCGCTTAGGTAGCTCATATAGGTGCTTTAATAATTACCTCTGCCAAACAAGTTGGAAGGAGGTTATGTTTTACCCCCTGTTTGTGGTTTGTTTGTGAACAACTTCCTGGCTACAATTTTAATCGTAGAGTAATGAAACTGGCATCAATTAACTTATGTAAAAAGCTGGAAATTATCAATTTTTGAAGGTCAAGGTCACAATAAAGCAAAATGTCCAATTCACTTCACGTTATCAGCCATAAGTTTGGACATCGTTGTCACAGAGACTTCAGACTTGGTTCATATTTGAGTGTATGAAAATCCACGCCAGTTAATAAATGTTAAGGTCAAAGGTCAAGGTCAAGATCGAGCAAAAGTTCTGGAAATAAACTGCCATGGCGGAGATCTGCATTCTACTGAGTGCCCCTTTAGTTTGTTGTGGAATGACAAGAGAGCAAATAAAATTTCTTACCAGTAATTAAAGTCATACTACTGAAGAAGTATTCAATTCAGATAATATCCCTTTTGATAAAGTAGTCTTTTATTATTTCAGGTATATTCCTACTAAAACTATTATGGTTTTACACCATAGTATGAGTACTACAGCTAGCATAATGTTTATAAATTAGTATAAAAAATGACAATGAAACAATCCCCAACAGGTTTAGTAGATTTGAGAATAAAGCCCTCAGAAGGATATTGGGAGTTGAATGGTAGGACAGAATTAGAAATGAAACTATAAGAGAGATTACTCGAGTGCCAGAAGAATATTGGGAGTTAATTGGTAGGACATGATTAAAAATGAAACTATTAGAGAGATAACTCGGGTACCATATGTGGATGAGATCATGGTGAAGTGTAGATGGAGATGGTTTGGGCGTGCTCTTCGCACTCCCCAAGAGAGATTAGTCCACCAAACTTTCAACTGGGTTCCACAACGCACAAGAAGAGTTGGAAACCCCAGGCCTACATGGCTGAGGACTACGAAGCGTGAAGTAAGAGATGATGAATGGAGAAATATTGATTTAAAAGCTCAAGATAGACACGACTGGCGAAATCTAACCGAGGCTCTTTGCGTCAGTCTGCATAAGTTAAGTAAGATAGTATTCCTACCAGTATTACTTTACTCTATTTTACTTTGAGGGCTGTTTTCCTGGTCATATCAAGTAAGGAAACCCTGAGCCCTACATGATCTACTAGATCAGTTTGTCGTATACATTCTGAAGTATTTAGAGTATTCTACAGTATGTTAATTGTCAAATCCACATTATCACACTCAGAAAAGAGAAAGTATTCAGTTTCTTCTTGAAATTATTAATATCAATTCATAAAATACGGTGAAATACTTGATTAAGAGGAATTTTTAAATCAGGTATGAATGGCTGTTAAAATACTATGGGTTCCCTCAAAAAAAAATTTTTGTTCAGAAAGATCCGATTGTTTTCATTTTCTAAGATATAGTAAAGGATCAAGTGGGTGTGTTCAAGAAGAAAGGTTTGGTAACATAAAACTGCTATCGTATACGCTTCACTCGTAAATAGCTATTAGATACTAAATGCTGTTCATACAAATGTCATTTTAAAGTCTATTATGATTTAATTTTTTGTATCAGATAATTACCCATATATATCCTGTCATAAATGTGATGAAGAGAACCATAGAAATGAAGATTGTGTTGGAGGTCTCTGATTGGCTGAAGCAAATCTTTGACTTTCTCGACTAATTCTAGGGATTTGTCCCCCAAATAGGGACATTTTAGCTGTTAGAGAACTCAGAGGCCCAAAATAGGGATATCTGATTAATTCCCATATAACTGAGAATTGCTACTGAAATTTAATCTTAGCATATCAAAATCACCAATGGTCCTTATGATTTAGAGATATTTTTCTACATAGGTGAATATTCAACGTGAAATATTTAGTTTCTTTACGTAGCCTAAAATCAGCAATGTGATAATTTAGTCTTCAAGACTTAAATTGCTTGTGTTTTTGCTAAGTATTGCTTGTAAATGACACCTAATATGATATGATTACATTAATATATATTTCAGAGCAAATATTAAAATCAAAACAGAAGTAAGTTCGTCATCTTAATAAAAATCTAGATTTTAGTGTTAGTGGTTTCATAAATACAATTATTAAAAGTAAATATAGAATATATTACAATTATAAAAGAAGCATAAGTATATTTATTGCATTATAAGGATAGCAAAGTATTAAAAAATACTAGAAGAAAATATTTCTGTCCTAGGGATATTTTAAGGCCTGTCTAGGGATGTTTCTGACGGCTCTAGAAAATTCAGTCTGCCATAGACACGGTCAGAGAAGGTCTTGTCTTTTAACCAGTGTTGTGAAAAATTAAGGGAAAAGGTAAGAACTCACTTTCCAGGTTTATTTTCTTTATTTTCTCGCGGGTAATTGGTCACGTTAAACGCTAGATGTTTGGAATAACCAGATATCTTCTTACAAAGGTATTGAATTGGTGAAAGAAGTTTCATATTGGCCTTTGCCAACACCGGTTTTAGGGTGTGGAAAGTTTCGAAACTTTTAATGGTTTTTAGACGAGATTTTCCAATTGACTTTATGTATCATACTGTAAGTGTTGTTTTGAGTTCCATGTAGAAACATAGTAATCGATTTTAATATTACCCTGTCGAGTACTTATCTATAGGCCTAAATTTTCCATTAACGCCAGCGATGGATTTAGAATTATCTTCGTAAAGTTTGCTCAAATTCATTTAAAATGTAATTAATGGTTTTTAATCAGATATTTCCTTTTGAAATTGGAGACAAATTGACATGGAATTTTAAATAATGTTTTTTTTTTTTTTTTTTTTTTTTTTTTTTTTTTTTTTAATTAGATATTTCCGTCTGAAACTAGACCCATTGGTAAGAATTTTTATTACATTTTTAAAATTTTCAAGCTGTTGGTGGTGGTGGTGATGTCTCAAGATTCGTATAATTTATGCATATTTTCATCTCGCAAATCCTAAGGGTTGCATGACTGCAAGAGCCTGTGCTTGGCCGCAAGGGCCGGGCAATATACAACAGCCACATATTTTGAAAACTTTTAGAAGGATCCTGAAATTTGAGGTGATAGCTGTACGATTGTTATTGAAGCCGAAATATATTTCATAAGTTAACATATAAATCATATAAAGTCAGTGAACAGCTCATCATACACAGCGTATATATTTAACAATAGTATTCATTATTTGACCAATGCACAAAATAAATCCTTTGTCCCAATAATCATTCAGTTCACTCTGTGAACACAGTCATTTATTTGTAAGCGAGTGCACACAAACCATGACAATTATACTTGCATTTGTTTTAAATATCTCCTTATTGTCTCAGTGAACAGTTCCCTTAGGAAATTCAACATTTGGAAAGTTCTGTGTTTTTTGTTAAATCAATGAATTAGTTCAAGATTCCTTCCTTGATGTCTACTGTACGGTCTAGTTTGACAGATCGCATTATCGGCCACGCCCACTTACTTATTACTTACAGAATCTCTCTCTCTCTCTCTCTCTCTCTCTCTCTCTCTCTCTCTCTCTCTCTCTCTCTCTTCAGCTGTTTTGAATATAAGCTCCCCCTAATCCACGGCATTTTATTTCGATTGTTTAACGAATATCCTGTCAGTAAATTGGGCAGTTTTAAGGGTGACTCTGCCTAAATTAAGGATTCTTGATTTTCGGTGTTTTATTGCAACATGATTAACAAATTCTAAATGTTCTGATTCATTAAAACTTTACAATAACATCTCTTATAAGCAGCAAAATGTTTCATTGTTATTGAGATTAAAATTTTTTTATATGAATTCGTCAATTTCCTTTTAACTATTCTCGAACATAAACTATGGAAACCATTTCGACCAGAAGAATCAACAATTTTCATTGTTTAAACTATCTCATCTTTACGTAGATGTAAACTAAAGGCATCCTTATATAGTTTGGATATGATACGTACGTCCATGCGTACTAGACTCTCTCTCTCTCTCTCTCTCTCTCTCTCTCTCTCTCTCTCTCTCTCTCTCTCTCTCTCTCTCTCTCTCTCTAAAGGCAACATGCAACTAAACCTTTAAAACATTCTGGTTTTCATTGCAACCATAGAGTGAGCCTGAGCCCTCCGATATAAATTGTTTATAGATTTAAGTTTTATATCAGCACAAGTACTTAAACACAATTTTATTAGGGATATAAGGTCTATAGAATAAAATGTCTAGTTTAAACTTTTAGACACTGTTTATTCACCAAGACATCTCTAGGAAATTCAGTTAAAATTAAAGCAGGAAATGTCTTGAGAAATTATAAATGCCTTTTTCCTTTTTTAAATCCATCCTAATAGTGCCAAGTTCTGCAATAACTTGTGTGTTATCAGGCAGTAAGGCGAACGTTCTTAGTGTTTTAGAGTTCTCTTTCTTGAGGGTACACTTGGGCACACTTTTATATGTTGCTTCTCTTCCTCTTGTTTTTTTAAGTTTCAGTAGTTTTTATATGCAATATTTATTTTAATGTTACCGTTCTTAAAATATTTTTTGTTAATTACTTCTCTTGTAGTTTGTATATTTCCTTATTTCCTTTCCTCTCTGCTTTATTTTCCCTTTTAGAGCCCTTGGGCTTATAGCATCCAGCTTTTCAAACTAGGGTTGTAGCTTAACTAATAATAATAATAATAATTAAACTTAACATGTATAATCACCTCATTAGTTATGACGTAACACTTTCCTTGTTCTTATTTCACCCAGTCTGACAAAATTTTTTTTTTTTTTTATTTTATTTTTTTTTTTTTTTTTTTTTTTGCAGATTTGTTCGTGGTTACGAAGAAGACTGTCCACAAGTTTTCAGCGAGTGGGAAGAAGCTGTCTTTAATCTGAAGATACGATGCCTTATTAAGTGATATTAAATCGTCAAGCCTTCGTTTGATTATAAAGGTAATGGTTGATTTCATAAGTTTAATTTAAGGAAATTCCAGTCTGGTAATATTTTGGAAAATCAAAACTTTTTCACTAATTTTACAGGACTTTTGAAAAGGACATTACTGCCTGAATACTATGTGGATTAGAGAACTTGGTTTGAAGGTGTGACTATAACTCATTTCTTACTATGTCTATAATTTAACTAATATAACTTTTCATATTCAATGGAAGGATTTTACTAATTTTGTGGTCGTGTGTGATGATGATGTATTTTTCCTGTTTATTGAAAATCAACCTTTAACAAACCTTTTTATAAAAAAGGGTTTGTTAACTGACGTAAAGGTATTTTCTAAGTGAATGACTTTTTAGTTGATTTTCAGTAAAAAAAAAAAATATGGATCTGAGGGTGATTGTAAAGAGTCAGTGTTTTTGTCGAGTAAACATACAAGGTTAATGACAAACTTTTAATCCTGGACGAGGTATAGTGGTGTTGAATGTTATACTAACGTGATGTAATAATTTGGCACGGTGCACTGAAACTGTTTTTTATAAATATTCATATCAAACAATATGATATGAAACAAAATTGTTCATATATCATTGGTTCCACAACTACAGAATAGTGTCAATCTCAATTTGTAAATGTTTAGTAACCGAACTCAAAAGTATATATCTTAAATCCTGGCATACTTACCATCCTTGTAAGCAAAGGATAGGTGGTTGGGGGAGCGTGTAGGTTTAACTGTTAAGCCACAAGCAAGCATTGCCTAACCCTACCTGACATAGTTTGATGGAGAGGGGCCTTTTGGCACTGAGGATATGTATATATGTCAATTTCCAGGGCATTCTCGCTGCCCCTCGCCTCTGCCATTGAAACACAGTTTATTGTCGTCTTTTGGGTCCATAGGTTCTTATTCAGCATAAAATCAAGTTTTTTTGCTACATTGGCAAAAGGGGAGAGCAATATCTGACCCATAATCATGGATTTAACATAGAGAAAAAGTATGCAATGTAATTGCATCTTGCTAGAATTGATGTTAATGGTTGTGTACTTCGATTCCAGTACATTTACTTTACTTCACTTTGATAGCGGCTTTTCCAGTCCCATACAGCAGGGGAACCCCACTCTCTACAGGACCTCCACTGTCGTTTTACCTTGGTCGTTCACAGTATTTATCTTTTCAGGTCACATATTGTTCATTTACTGTTAAATCGTCACTGTCAAAAGACTCATGAAATAAGAAAGTCTTCAGTTTCCCCTTGAAAGCCCTAATGTCTTCAATCATTCGAATGTTTCGTGGGAGCTTATTATATATACAGTAGTCTCGGGGCCGCATATTTAAAGGCTATGGAGCCTACAGTAGACATATATGTAGGTTCCAATAGTTTGAAGCCATCTGCAACTATTCTCGTGTGGACACGATTTGTTGGCTGTGCAATATGTAGCAATTCTTCTAAGTATTTTGGACGACCTGTTCTGATAACTTGGTGGGTTATTGTACATATTCTAAATTAAATTCTCGCTTTAATCGGCAGCCAGTGTAAATCAATTAGTATAGGGGTGATCCTTTCTTTAGGTGGGACACCTTTTATCAGTCTTACTCCTGTGTTTATTATGTTTTGTAATTTCTTAAGTTACACTTTTGGTAAATTGTAGTAGAGTTTCAGTAGTCAATCCTGGCAATAACACAGTTTATCATAAGTTTCTTTACAGAATTTTCGTCCAGGTACTTTTTTATAAAAGCAATATTTATTAGATGATAAACAGCAGTTTTTATTACATTATTTATTTGGGCATTTAGAGACAGGTTACAGCCAAGAAATACACCTAGATCTCGAACTTGCATATCTTGGATCCCATCACCAATCCGAAAACTACCTGGCAAGGAATGAAAACTATTACAGCTTATCTAACAATGAATCCTCTGTGGATTTAGTCAGTCTACGGAAAGAGAAAGAGACAGAATGGCAGGCGAACATGGCTGAAGACTATGAAGCGAGAAGTAGATGATAATGGATGGAGAAGTATTAATTTAAAAGCTCAATATAGAGACGACTGACAAAAGCTAACCTAGGTTCTTTGCGTCACTAGCCCTTATAATATGTACTCCTAGAGACTACGACAAACACCATGAGACTAATGAACACGATAATAGTTACCAACCTTACCTTCTTCGCTCAACGTGAACCCTCCAGCAAATTAAATTACTTGGACTAAAGGTAATGGTGGCCCGGTGGTAGCGTCCTTGCCAGACTGGGGTTCCAGTACCGCTCAAACTCGTTGGTTCTGTTGGTCTCTGTAACCTCACCATCTCTGTGAGCTAAGGATGGTGTGTTTGGGGGAGCCTATAGGTCTTTTCTGCTGAGTCATCAGCAGCCATTGTCTGACACTCCTTGGTCCAATTTGGGTGGAGAGGGGCTTGGGCATTGATCATGTGTAATATGGTCAATCTCTAGGGCATTGTCCTGCTTGATAGGGCAATGTCCCTGTCCCTTTCCTCTGGCATTCATGAGCGACCTTTAAACCTTCAAACATGGGTCACAAGTAGAAGCAGCCCAAGTATCCTGATTCTTATCTCAGATTTCACCACCAACTCCAAAACCAATCAGGTCTTAAGGAATGAAGGATTATTATGACTGCTCAACTGACGGGACTCCCATCCCGGCCAATTCTAACGAGTACAGTAACTTCCTATGCCCACGAAATCTGGTCCCTCCCTCCAACCAAGACCTACACCGAACTTTATATCAATACAGTGTTTGATTCATCAACTCATACTTTTATTATTCTATCTAGTAGTGTTATTTTTACTGTTGAAAACGTTAAAGAAAAAATGATAAAACCTGATTATGAATAGATTATCAGTATTCGCTTATACTGGTTGTAATAAAAAAGCAGTTTTGATCGGACGACTATATATCCACCTATGATGAGATATGCACAATTACTACTAGAATGCTGTAATGTTGAAAAGATACTTCTAAGAACTATTAGAAAATGTTTTCTATAAAATCAATGCCAATGAGGCAACAATCACCTTCAATAATACCTATTAAAAAGAGTGCCTTCTCATTCGTGAGTTCCTTTGGTCGCTGCAACCTTCCCATCCTTGTGAGCTAAGGATGGGGTGTTTGGGGGGAACCTATAGGCCTATCTGCTGAGACATCAGCACCCACTGCCTGGCCCTCCTTGGTCCTAGCTTGGGCGGAGAGGGGGCTTGGGCATTGATCATATGTAATATGGTCAGTCTCTAGGGCATTGTGTCCCTTGCCTCTGCCATTCATGAGCTGTCTTTAAACCTTTAAACCTTGTGACTAAGAGTGTTTTTGATCTTCAGTTTTATATTATTTATGTACCTCCCAGCTAATACAGTGGTAATGCGTTTGCCTAGCATTCGTATGGCAACAGATCGATCCCAGCCCGGAACCGTGAGTCTAATCTGTATTCTGGGGAGGATACCACTGTGGTTGAGCACCGCAGTAAGGAACTGGGTTTGCTTGGCTAATGTTCTGATGTGCATATCGCTTCGCATGATACTGAAACTGAAACCAGACATCTTCACCTTTCTTTATCTTCTTGTGCACGAAATTTCCCTTTCATTCCTACTAACATTTCCACAGTTGTATTTTTCCCTGCGAGTCTTTGCTGCCCTTGCCTATTTAATGCTTCAGGGTAATGGCAGCCATTACCTTCAATTGAATATACCCTATGCAGTACAGTACAATTCTTCAGGAGCAGGAGGGGGGGGGGGAGGGACCCCTTTGCAGTTTGTGTTCCCCCAGTGCTGAGAAGATCTGTTTATTTCTCGTCCAGTTTTAGTACTATTTCTATTAAGGTACAGCATTGGTTTTTCCTTTCTGAATACAGTTACCATGTTTTAACTCATGAAGATATATGTCTTAACTCATGAAGATATATGAATTGTCTGAACGATTCACAGCGGGTTGTGGTGGTTGATGTGGTAATGTCCCTGATTGGTGAAAGCCAGACTAGGGTTCGATTCCTGCTTAATAGTGTTAGTTTCTTTGGTCGCTGCAACCTCATTATCCTTGTGAGCTAAAGATGTGGGGTTTCAGGGAGCCTATAGGTCTATCGACTGAGTCATCAGCAGCCATTGTCTGACACTCCTTGGTCTAGTTTGGGTGGAGAGGGGGCTTGGGCATTGATCATATGTAATATGGTCAGTCTCTAGGGCATTGTCCTGCTTGGTAGGTCAATGTCACTGTTCCTTGCCTCTGCTATTCATGCGTTGCCTTTAAACCTTTAAGAGAATACACTCAGGTACACTATTCTAGCTTATTTCTCTTACTCCTATTTTTTAAGTTTTCATAATTTATATAATAAGATTTATTTTAATGTTACTGTTCTAAAAATTTTCTATTCTAATTGTTCATTACTTAACATGTAGTTTATATTTTTCCTTATTTCCTTTCCTTACAGGGCTATTTTTCCTTGTCCGAACCCTTGGGCTTATAGCATCCTGCATTTCGAATTAGGGTTGTAGATTAATAATAATAATAATAATAATAATAATAATAATAATAATAATAATAACTATTAAAATTGTGGCCGGGAAGCTGTTCACAAACACACACACAAACGAACAGGGGGTAACACATAACCTCCTTCTACCTTCGTTGGCAGAGGTAAAAACTGCTACTTATCTCACTTTTTGATCGAGATCGAGAGAGAGAGAGAGAGAGAGAGAGAGAGAGAGAGAGAGAGAGAGAGAG
>NC_090726.1:39702428-39707428 GCF_036898095.1 Palaemon carinicauda | reverse complement strand
GGATTCTCAATACGATTATAACTGCAGGAATATATCCTTCTTAGCACAGGTTGAAATCAAAACACAAGTTGGCTCAATCTTTTGCTTATCTAAATTTCATATTTTTGTGGTTTCATAAATACAATGATTGAAAGTAAATATATAAAATATTACGATAGAAAATACAGCACAGTATATACATTGTATTGAATAATACTAGGAGAAAATACCTCTGATCTAGGGATATTCTAGTGCTTGTCTATGTATATATATATATATATATATATATATATATATATATATATATATATATATACACACAGTATATATATATATATATATATATATATATATATATATATATATATATACACAGTATATATATAAATATATATGTATATATACATATATAATATATATATATATATATATATATATATATATATGTGTATGTATATATACATATATGTGTGTGTGTGTGTGTGTGGAGAAAGAGAGTATCTATTTTACATAAATACTTGCTATTTATAACACATGCAGCAGACATGGGCTGCAATCAAGGCAATGGATTCAGTGTTGTCTTCTATGATGCCTATCTGATGTGTGTCTATTCAATCCCTCTGTATTGAATGGGAACATCAATGATGTGGTTATTGTCTGCCTCGATGATAATGTGTATATCATATTTAGGTTCAATTGCATATTTGGGGAACATCTTTAGAAAGCAGCTTGGAATTTTTATATCATCTTGGGCAAATTAAGATCGTTACTTGGGTAAAAAAGATAGTGATGATAATACCTGGACAGGAAAATATGTGTATATGAATATGTCTTAAAATAACATTTTATATTCGAATATGTACTGTATGTATATATATATATATATATATATATATATATATATATATATATATATATATATATATATATATATATATATATATATATTATATGAGAGTAAAACGTATTATCTAAAACCCATTATTTCAAACTTCTGATACATTTTATTAATCTTAAACAGTGAGATCATGTAACAGTTAAATTACATAATGAACTGTCTGCTTTAACCTATAATAGTGATGATGATAATATTAAACAATATATTAACCCTTATATTAACCCTTATATTAACACACCATCCCAGACAAAGATATCAAAACCTCTGGTACATTTCACAATTATTCATAGAAACAAGATGATGATGTTTACAGATATAGATTTTTGCTAAACTATTGATATTGATATATCTTTTGTCTTACAAATATCTATGTTGTTTTACGTAATGAAGGAGAATTAGTGTAGTGCTTATTATTATTATTATTATTATAAAAATAAAGCTACAATCTTCAATGTAAAGGTAGAATGGTTTTTATTATTTTCTAATTAGGTAAATTGACGAAGCCTCCTGCGAGACACTGATGAAGAATTCAGAAATAAATTAAATTCTAGTTACTTTCTAATTGTAATTAAGAATTTGAGCTATTTAGCCATTCCGTTGTCTGTGTACAAATTGGGAAATCTTTGAAGATATTACCAACCAAACTTGAAATAGTTTGTACGACACTGACGAAAATAGTTCGAATTTGTAAAAATTCTTGTACACTGAGTAGCATTTTAGATATTATTTACTTATTGTATAGATATTTATTGATGTAATAAAAACGTTTTAACTGTAAACATATAAGATAATACGTTAAGACAACGTTTCATCCACTAATTAAACGTATGAAATCATTCTTTTCTTATTTCGTCTGCTCAAAACTTCGATGACGTCATCCCAACACCTTATTTTAGTGTCCTTGCAGCAGTCAGGAGTACCAACCTATGAAACCTCAAAAGACGATTAATCACAGAAAATATGATTTATTGAGCTCATTTATCAACACCAATTATTAGAATCCATATAAAGAATATAATTTAGGATTCGTGATACATTATCATACAAGCCATTTATATATTATTATCTTTATATTGCGTCGTATTCTGTTGGTAATCAGGGTCTTCATTTCGCTTATGATGGGCCGATGCATTATTAGTTTAGGGGAAAAATAAAGTCAGCCTTACTTGAAATGTCGTTAGTTCAATCATATTAGCCTTAATATAAGTATTCAGCAGAACAGTTTAGGACATTAATTTTAAATGCAAATACTGAAATTTATTTGAAACTATAACTTCCGAGAAAATTGCAAATATGACAATTTTCTAACACCCTTCCTCCCCTGCAGTTAACCAGAACAACCAAGCTTCTCTCAGAGGCCAATAGATGGAGTTGGAAACTTGTTTATAGTAATAATTATCGGGAATTTTGTTAGGAGGAATACCAAAAAGTGACCACGTGGCCAACTAGATATATGAATGCAATATATCATATGACAATAGAAATTCTAATTTAGTGTGGTAATAAAGTTTTGTTTTGAAGCTTCCATTAACCAACAAATCAAACCAAACTAAACCGAATCAATACAAAACCTTCCCAAACCAATATAAAACAAAACCAAATCAAACAAAAACCCAAACTGAACCAAATCGAATCAAACCATACCAAACCAACCCCACAGTACAACCAAAACCAAAGCAAACCAAATAACAACACCGAAATCAAACCAATCCAGACCAAACTTAAAACCAAACAGAAATCAAAACCAAACTAAAACCAATTAATAAAACCAAAACCCCAGCCAAAACCAAAATGAAAACCAAACTAAACCTGAGACAACCCAACACACCATAACCCAAACTAAACTAAACCAAACCAAAAACCAAACCTAAACGAAACCAAAACAAACCAAACAAAAACCATAACACAACCAAAACTAAACAAAGCCCTAAAATAAACCAAACCAAGCCAAACTAAAACCAAACAAAACCACCAAACCAAAACCGATCCCAAACCCAATCAAAACTTAACCAAACCAAAACAAAAACCTAACCCAAATCCAAACCAAACCATACCACCAAATTAAACCAAACTCAACCACCAATCTAAAAATAATCCAAAACGAAAACTAAACCAAACCCAGTCAAAATCAAACCAAACCTAAACCAAACCTAAACCACAACCCAGCCAAAACTAAGCAAAATCCTAACCAAACCAAGCCTAACTAAAACCAAGCCTAACTAAAACCAATCCAAACTAAAACCAAGCTAGAACTAAAACCAAACCAAACCAAACCACCAAACTAAAACCAAAACCAAAGCCAAACCCAAACCCAAACCAAACCCAAAACCAAACCACCAAACTAAAACCAAACCAAACTAACACCAAAACCAAACCAAACCACTAAACTGAAACCAAGCCAAACCCAAAACCAAACCCAAACCCAATCAAAACCAAACCAAACCAAACCGAAACCAAACCTAAAACACACCAATGCCAAGATAGATAGACACCATATTAGGGTTAATTGACTATTCTCTTTGAGATCTTTTGTAAAAATCAATCCTTCAGTTAAGATATAAGTTTGCTATAGATTTTGTAACTGATTTGTTTGTGTTCAAAGGAATAGTTTGGTAGTTTAGTCTTTGATACGATTAAAAGAAAATATATAGATTTGTAGATATTTTAAGTTTGTTACAAGTCTATTTTAGATTTTTGTCTTATTATTTCAATGTTCTTCAATAATTACTACATTCAGTTTGGGAGAAGTAAAAACATAAGTTATAGCTATTGCTGTTCATATTTAAACAATGAATCTTCATCTTGCTCCCCTTCTCTGTGCAATAGGTTAATTGGATATAATTATAATGATAATAATAATAATAATAATAATAATAATAATAATAATAATAATAATAATGACGGGAAAACTCTAAAGGGAACTGAAGAAAGGATTTGTAAAATGTTTCACATGGAGTGTAGCATTATACAGTTCTGAAAACCTGGACTATAAAAGCAACAGACAAGAAGCCTCTGCCAAGGATTCGAAATGTGGATATGGAGGAGCAGGGTGTTGAAAATAAGTTGGAGAGACCACAAGACCCGAAGGGAGGGAGGGAGGGAGGGAAGCAGAAGGTACCAAGATCTAAAAGAGGTGACATGAATAGAGAACTACGGAGGACCAATAATCCATGAAAGGACCTCATGCCTTGGGCCAGAACACTATAGGATGATAGTAGCAGGACGCACTGGGTAGTAATATAGCTCACCTTAACAGCATAGGAAGCAACGAAGTTTCAACTGGCTTGCTAGAACAAGCTGTGAGTGGAGTCAAATGTGGCATTTGAATTAACAGGGTCAACACATGAAGTGGTACGAAGTGGTGCCAATGTGAACACTTGTTTTATTCATGAGTTCCAACCGCTTTTATTCCCTTTGTCAGAAAATAGATTTTGCCTCGTTCTGGCTGCAAATCTAAGTTCGCCTAACAGCGCATGGATGTATGGTGACCCCATCTCTTGATGCCCTAATTAGACACGTGCTTAATTGCCAATTCAGCCCTGTCACTATCTCTGATTTAATTTCCCAGGATTCTCTGACACCATCTATTTTACTCTCGACTTCCGTTACATTCGTCTGGGTCAGCGGGAATACTACTGATTCAGTTTTGTTATTCCTGGTCTGTCATTTTTTGTATTTCTGCATAATATTCGTTTGTTTGTTGACATATTTATTACCTCCGCCAACGAAGTTGGAAGGTTATGTTTTACCCTCTTTTTGTGTGTTTGTGTGTTTGTTTGTTTGTGAACAGCTTCCTGACCATAATTTTAATAGTAGAGTAATGAAACTTGCAATGATTAACTCATGTAAAAAGCTGGAAAATATTACATTTTGGAAGGTCAAGGTCAAAGGTCAAGCAAAATGTCCAATTCACGCAATCAACCATAAGTTTGGACATCGTTGTCACAGAGACTTCAAACTTGGTTCATGTTTGAGTGTATGAAAATCCACGCCAATTTATACATATTAAGGTCAAAGGTCAAGGTCAAGCAAAAGGTCGAGAAATAAGTGTTTCATTGAATGTATTAATATTCAAAACAGTTATCCGTTTAATACACTTCTTAGCGTCATGCAACTATCTTTT
>NC_090726.1:39687428-39697428 GCF_036898095.1 Palaemon carinicauda | reverse complement strand
GTTCCTGCAGTCTTGATCTGAAATAACATATTATACATATTAATTATTAATTCACTATAGATTTTTAAGCGTTGGAGGTATGGTTATTTCATCTTAATGGCTGCTTTTCCGGTCCTATCCCACTGTGGACCATTACTCTGTACAGGACCTTCTTAGTCATTTTATTTTATGCATTCCAAGGCGCCCAGCATTTCACACAATGCATATTGCTCGTTTATTGTCTAATCCACTTTATCGAATCACTTAGAGAACTAAGTCTTCAGTTTCCCCTTGAAAGCCTTAATAATATATTCAGTCTTTCTGATGTCTAGTGGGAGCATATAGTATAGTCTTGTGGCCGCATATTCTAAAGCTCTAGAGTCCATAGTAGACCTATATCTAGGTTCCAATAACTTGAAACCATCTGTAACTATTCTCATGTCAACACGATTTGTTGACTACTCAATGTCTAGTAATTCTCTTGGATATTTTGGACGTCCGGTTCTGATAACTTGATTGGTTATTGTATATATTCTAAACTAAGTTCTTGCTTTAATAGGTTGTCAGTGTAAATCAATTAGGGTAGAGTAATGTAATATCTCTCTCTCTCTCTCTCTCTCTCTCTCTCTCTCTCTCTCTCTCTCTCTCTCTCTCTCTCTCTCTCTCTCTCTAAATACAGCCATATCAACTCACGCTGAAACTTAGCAGAGGTCCCGAGATAATATTCTTAACGAGTCTTTAATTAGTTTAATATAATACTTTATCATATTCAAGTTGTTCAATTAATCAGCTCTTAATATTTATTGAATCTTAGAATGAACTATAGTGATATGGTGCAAGCTGCAGTTTTTTTTTTTCTCAAATAATGGTTGGTTAAAAGTTCCCAAGTTTATGATTTTATTTTCAAGTGTTTATGTAGGGAAAGAAATACAAATAATAAACTTTTGTAATTTAAGTGATCTTATGTAGTTTTTAACATCTCATTCGTAGTCAATACTATTATACCTATATATGATTAATATATTTGCTGATATTACATAAAGCTACAATTCGAGTTATCAAAGTTGTAATGACTTGCTAAAGATATTATTGAAAACAATGAAATTAGTTAAGAATCATTCGCAGTTTTTACCATTTCAGAGAGTCAATAGAGGAATTTAGAATGTGAACACACACACTCTCTCTCTCTCTCTCTCTCTCTCTCTCTCTCTCTCTCTCTCTCTCTCTCTCTCTCTCTCTCTCTCTCTCCTCGTCTGGGTTGAAGTAGCTATTTTCATTCTTAGGCTTTACTATATATATATATATATATATATATATATATATATATATATATATATATATATATATATATATATATGCTGTATCAGTTGAATAGAATCAAGGATTTTGATTGTGCCTTCAGTGCTCCTCACGCGGTTCACTGCAAGCATCCATTGCAAAGAATGTCCTCCCCGGCCCTAGCGCTGGGAGAAATGTTAAGCTGTCATGGGGTCGTCACTTAATTTTATAAAAATCCCGAGAGTTGACAGTTTCAAAAGTGTACAGTAGCTTCGTCTCACTGAAGAGACCCCCCCTCTCTCTCTCTCTCTCTCTCTCTCTCTCTCTCTCTCTCTCTCTCTCTCTCTCTCTCTCTCTCTCTCTCTCTCAATACAAAATATTTCTCGTGTTATGGCTTCGATAACCATACTCTATTAATTAAAATAGCCAATGAACAATGCTAATGAATAAATCTATGATGATTAACATTTAATAAAAATGGTGAAACTAATATATTTTGAAAAAAGCTTACAAACAGTTTGACTGAACAGATTTTCGTCTTATATTTAAGCAAAAAGAACTGATTTGGTTGCTAAAGATGCTGAAAAGTCTCCCTTGGCATTAAAGGAGTTGTACCTTTTTGCACCAAACTGCAAAGAGTGGTTGCAAGTTTTGATGTGCAGTCAGAATTTCATTGCTCCCAGACCCCCCAGTGTTGTTATGGGTTTTGACCAAAATCGTTTATACAAGTACTTACAAGGCAATCTCTCTCTCTCTCTCTCTCTGCCTTAAAGAGACTTGATTTACATATAATTAGATTAATTTATAGTCAGAAAAGAGATGGAGACTAGATTGTGTAACAGCCTTAAACATTTAGCGAACAGGTATTTAAAACGAGAGAGAGAGAGAGAGAGAGAGAGAGAGAGAGAGAGAGAGAGAGAGAGAGAGAGAGAGAGAGAGAGAGAGAGAATGCACTGGATATCGTCTTTTCACCAAGTGTGCTTAGACACCTCGAAGCATTTAACAAGGGTGGCGAAGATCAATTTAATGACTATATTCCAAAAATACCTAAAACTGCTTGGCTGAACTTTATTTTCGTCTTATGTTATAGCAAAAGAACTTTAAGGGCTTTCTAAAGGTGGGTTATGGGTTCCTAACTGCCCACCCCTGTACTGTCTTTGCAGCTCGCTCCGCAAAATAAGTTTGCGGTCACTCTATCGCATTATAGATAGGTACTAAGCTTCTTAGCTTATATTTATCATACTTAAGCTTAATTTGTGTGCACAACTAAATAGATAATGAAATTCTTAACTTTTATTTTAATCCCATTCAACCTTGAAATCAGTTGGGATATCATCAGTTGTGTAAATAGAATATTCTGTGAATCCCGTGAATGATCTCGGTCTATTTATGACTGAAATTGACGAGGTACTCACAGGAAGGGAGGAAAGTATAATGGCAACAGCTTATGAAGAATGTGATGATGGAGGCAATCGTGGCATGTGTGGGCACTGTGAGTCCTATGTCGATGATGGGATGCAATGCGATCAATGCCGAAGATGGTACCATGATGAAGTAGCTTGCTCTAATTTAAAGGATGGTTCAAGTACTCTTTTAAAAAGCAGGAACATCATTTATAAATGTCCAAAATGTGTTGAGTCTGCATGTGTTGATGACATAACGAGACTAAGCATCATCATAGAAGAGATGAAGGTAAATGTACAACAACAGATGTCTGGTTTTATGGATATGATAACTGCTCAATACATGGATATGCGTCAAGAAATTGTCGAGCTGAAAGAGAAACTTATGGAATACGAAAAAGAGAATGTGACCAAGACTACATATGCAAGTAAGTTGAAATCAAGAAACACTTTGGTTATAAAATCTACGGAGGAAAATAAGAAGGCTTCAGATATCAAGAAAACTATCATGAAGAAGATAACCACGAATGTCGAACAGGTCAAAACCTCTAAACAAGGCCATTTGGTAGTTAATTTTGCGGATAAAACTGGGTTAGAAAAGGCTAAAAATGACTTAGAAGAGGTCAAGAATGACATTAAGGTAGAAGTAGATAAAAAGGATCTACTTAAACCGAAGATCAAGGTCTGCAATATTGATGAAAATGAAGATGATATAATTGCCAGTATAATGGAGAAGAATGAATGGTTGAATGATATATGTGAAAATGAAGAAGACTTTAAATTGATCAGGAAGTTTAAATCAAGACAAAGCGGTAAATTACACGTCATTATAAAGTGTAGTCCAACTATCAGGAAAGTCTTCCGTAAAAGAGATGATAGAGTATATACCACGCTTGGAGGATGCTGTAAAATCTATGATTCCTACAATGTATTTCAGTGTTATAAATGCCAAGAATTTGGTCATACTGCTGAAAATTGTAGCAAGACTCAGGTATGTGCCAAGTGTAGCCAGGATCATCGAACCACGGATTGTAATGTAAATACGTTAAAGTGTCATAACTGCACAATGAGGAATTACAATGATACGAATCATAGGACATATGATGATAACTGTAAAGTATACAAGGAGGAGCTTACCAGGATAAAAAATAGAACCGATCATGGAGTCTAGCCCATTGGTTAAGTGTGGTCTGATAAATATTCAATCGGTGGGGAATAAAACCTTAGAGATTAGAAATCTTATAAACGAAATGGAATTAGATTTATGCTTATTAACGGAAACTTGGTTGCAGGGAAATATTAGTGATAACTCAAAGATTCAGGAGATGACGCCATGTACTCATGATTTCTATCACGTACCAAGAAAGAACAAAACTGGAGGAGGAGTGGGTGTCTTTGTGTCGAAAACTTTCTCTAGGGTTTCTATCATGAATGAAATAGTATTTGAAACGTTTGAATATATCTGTTTAAAACTGACAAGAAACAATAAGGTATTGAATATAATATCATTATATAGACCACCAGCGAGTAATATGACTAAATTCATTGAAGAATTTAGTATTCTTGTGGGTGTGGTGGACGATATTAAAAATACATTAATTGGTGGAGACTTCAACTGTTGGGTAGATGATGAAAATGATAATAAGGCTAAAGAACTCAAGGAAGTATTTGAGATGTTTAATTTAATAAACAGTGTTTTGGTATCAACGTCAGTAGGTGGTCATACACTCGACTTGGTCATATGTGGAAAAGACTCAGACCTAATAAAAAACCTTGAAGTGGAACCAGACTTTGAGATCTCAAAAACACAAACTCATCACCTTTAATGTTAATATAAATTGCACCAGAGTATTGAAAAAATGGATCACATATAGGGAACGGGAAAATTTTGATGCTGAGAATTTTATTGAAGCTAGTGTAGCGCAAATGTCTTGTGTGAACACACAATGTGAACATATGGTAGACATAGAATGTGTTGGGTGCTATACCAAGAAATACAACGACAATTTTGGAAAAATGTACGATACCATGTGTCCCATAAAGAACAAACAAATAGTGGTACGCGAAAATGTTAGATGGTATAATAGTGAGCTATTAAAGGCAAAAAGACACAGACGTAAGATGGAAGGTAGATGGAAAAGAGCCAAATCCTTACAAGCCAGAAATCTATATAATAAGGCCAGAAATGACTATAACATCCTGTTAGAAAAAACAAAAAGAAAATTCTACAACGGCGAATGTAAAAAAACTAATAACATGAAGGACTTTCATAAAAACCTTGATGATTTGATGGGATTAAAGAAAAAATATGTCTTGCCTGACAATGTTTGTGCAGAGAGTTTTGCTATATTCTTTAGTGAAAAAATTGATAAAATCTATAGAGGCTTCCCCCAAAATCACTTGGAGGGACAGTCAGCTATGCCAGTGAAGGAGGGAAAGAAGTTAATAAAATTTAGGGAGATAAATATGTGCGACTTGTTAAAGGTTATGAGAGAGATGAAGAATACATATTGTGGAAACGACCCTTTCCCAAACAGTTCAATAAGTGAAGCTCCAAACAAACAAGTCGTATATAATATTTACCTGAACATAATTAACCTAAGTATATCGCAATCCTGTTTTCCTAGCTGTGAAAAAACTGCGTTGATCAAACCAATTTACAAAGGGAAAGGTGATGTAAACGAGCTAAATTCATATAGGCCCATTTCAAATTTATCCTACATGTCAAAGCTTATTGAAAAAGTCATAAGTGAGCAATTGTGGGCGCATATTGACGAGTTAGAGGTATTCCCGGAAAATCAATCGGCCTACAGAGCTAATCATTCTACAGAAACTACTCTGTGCTCAATAATGAATGATATGATAGGTCTTCTTGATGGGGGAAAGTGTGGAATTTTAATTATGTTAGATCTTAGTGCTGCTTTTGACACTGTTGTGCACGAATACTTACTTGACGACTTGAAGTCTATTGGAGTGACTCAGGAAGCACTGAAATTTTTGCGAAGTTACTTAGTGAACAGGAAGACTATTGTAGAAGTTTCTGGAAACCGATCCAATGAGAGAATACTTATGAAGGGTGTACCACAGGGTAGTGTCCTGGGCCCTATCTTGTTTAACATATATACTATCGAGCTATCACACATCTTGAAAAAACAAAAAGTGGGTTTTAAACTATATGCAGATGATACTCAGTTTTACCTCTCAATTTCAACAACACAAGATACAGGGAAGAAAATTGATGAGATAATGACTGAAATAAAAACATGGATGCAGAGGAAAAAGCTCAAATTAAATGATGATAAAACAGAATGTATGTTTTTCGGCACAAGGGTGGCTTTGAAGAATTACCAGTTAATTCAAAGTATAAAAATTGGTGATGCTGATGTTGGGATTGTGCCTGTTGTGAAAAATTTGGGTGTACTGATAGACTGTAATTTGTCAATGAAGGACCAAATTGTGAACACAGTGAAAGTGTGTAACTATCACCTGAGAAACATAGCATTTATTAGAAAATATTTAACAGAGGGCAGTACAAAAATTTTAGTGGTGAGTCATGTAATATCAAGGCTTGATTATTGCAATTCTCTGTACTACAAATTGCCCAATACACTACTAAGGAAGCTTCAAAATGTGCAAAACCGGGCGGCTAGACTGATAAAAGGCATTAAATTTCGGGAGAGAATAACTCCTGCACTGATCGATCTACATTGGTTACCTGTTAAGGCTAGGATTGAGTTTAAAATTTGCTTGTTGACTCACAAAGCACTTACAGGTGATAAGCCTAAATATCTTCGTGATTGCTTGATCCCCTACCCTGAAGCTACCAGCGCCACTGTAAGAGTTAGACATGCAGATGACCCACATAGACTATTCGAAATTAGTGTGAATCATGCAATAGGAGGAAGAACGTTCAGTTATGCTGCACCGAGACTCTTTAACGACCTTCCACTCGATGTCAAGAATAGCACAAATGTGGCTGCCTTCAAGAAAAACCTGAAGACTTATCTTTTTAGAAAGTGTTATAATAGTGACCTGAAAACTATTAAGCCTGAATACAAATGCTAGCGAAATAACTGATAACGATACAGAGCAAAATATTAACTGGAAAGAAATTATTTTTTTTCATACACCAAGGCCCGCCTGAACAGACCTTTAGTGTTTGATGGAGGGCGAGAAATAAACCTCTAAAAGTAAAAGTAAAAAAAAAGTAAGTAATCGTAAATTCTTCGTAAAAAATATACCGTAAATGTTAACGGTGTATTGATTGTATATTTTTTTATTTCTCGTTTCTTTCATTCCTCACTGGGCTATTTTCCCTGTTGGAGCCCTTGGACATATAGCATATCCTTCTTTTCCATTTAGGGTTATAGCTTAGCTTATAGTAATAATAATAATGATAATTTGCAGGTAATTTCACCATATCGCTTTATATATCTCCACACTGACTTGTACAATATTTTTTTAATCTTTAATATATTTAATGATTCATCCATAGAATCTGATTCATCTATAAAATGTGATTCATCCATAGAATCTGAATCATCTAAATTTAATTCATAAATTAAACAAAATCGAAAGTTAATGGAATTATCACTGGCGAAAAGGCCGTAACATAAATGGTCTCTTCACCGACAATCTCACAATTTTCCCCGTATCTCATTTTCTTCCTCCACGCTTAATTGTACCATCTTTTACCATTATTTCTTTGTTTTCTATATATTTCAATATTCATCTTCATAATATGATTCATCAGCATTCAGTTTTATGAATTCGAAATTTGAATTATTTTTAGTTGTCGTCGGCGAAAAGGCCGTTACCAAAATGGTCTCTTCACCGACAGTATCTCGAATGTCCCCATATCTTATTTTCTTCCTTCACGCTTAGTTTTACTATATTTTCTTAATTTTTTATACTTTTCATGATTAATATACATAATATGATTCATCTGGATGCAATTTATGAATTTATTATGCGATTAGTTAATAGAATTTTCTTTGGTGAAAAGGCCGTTGGTCCACGATCTATCCGTTAGTTTGAAAATCTCATGACATCTCAACGTTATATTTTTGTAGTTTCATTAATGATTTTAGTACCTTTGCAAATAATTAATTGTATTTTGTTGATTTACGTATTTATGGATATTTTACATAATATAATTACCTCTGTCAACGAAGTTTGAAGGAAGTTATGTGTGGAGGTTATGCGTGGACAACTTCCTGGTCGAAATTTTACTCTAGCTTTTGTTATCTCCTCCAAATAATTGTTACTTCAGTTGAACATACTTGAGTTTTCCAATTGAGTTTTGATGTTTTATGTGCCAGTGAATCTCTCTCTCTCTCTCTCTCTCTCTCTCTCTCTCTCTCTCTCTCTCTCTCTCTCTCTCTAGTGGACTAAGGACTATTCCATGAATCTTGTCTGACAAAGTTTTGAATTATAAGTTTTGCTATAAAATGTACTTCGTGTCGTGAGAAGTTCTCATTTCTATTTGTTGCTTATAAATAGAATATGTGCATTCTCTGTATATATATATATATATATATATATATATATATATACACACACACACATTAATTATACCTTCACACAAAGTATTTCGGTGTAATTTTCTGATTCCCGATATATTTATTCAGGTACATTTGAATAGGGATCCCATTCTGAAACCTTCACAATAAAATAAGTTTGAAAAATGTCTTGTTTAGAAAACCTCTCACCAATGACAGGATTAAGAAGGATTTCAATTTCGAAAATTATTTTCAACTGTTGAATTTCATTTCTAATCTAAACTGATGACACAGTGAAGTTATGGTTGTGGTGGCCTATGTGGTAACATCCCTGACTGTTGAAAACCAGACTGGGGTTGGAGTCCCGCTCAAACTCATATGTTCCTTTGGTCGCTGCAACCTCACCACCCTTGTGAGATAAGGATGGGGGGTTTGGGGGAGCCTATAGGTCTATCTGCTGAGTCATCAGCAGCAATTCCCTGGCCCTCCTTGGTTCCTAGCTTGGTTGGAGACGGGGCTTGGGTGCAGATCATATGTATATATGGTCAGTCTCTAGGGCATTTGTCCTGCTTGATAGGGCAATGTCACTGTCTCTTGCCTCTGCCATTCATGAGCGACCTTTAAGCGTATCTGATGTGTATCTGGGCAGTATTCTGAAAGTAGATTTTCGAGATAAAATGTCAGCGTATCATTTCAGCGCAGAATTATTAAAGTATATTTTTGCAATGCATCTTTGGTGCAACACATAGTTCATCCCATACATTTGCAATACTGCTGAAGGGTCTCCTCCCATTCATTAAAGTTTAAGTCTGGCGTAGGAGTACGTCTCGTGTCTGGTGTTGCTTTGGTTCCTAAATTCTGAATTTTTTTCATTTTTTCGAATGGCCATAATAACGGGGTTTCAAATGGCTATGTTAACGGGGTTTCCTTGATTAAATATCTATACAGTTGTATATATCTCTATAAATATTTTATTTAGCAAAGTAAAGAGAACTTTCCTCTTGATCGAACCTTGGTCGTGCGAATTTTGTCTCTGTTCCATTGTCGGGTCTCTCTCTCTCTCTCTCTCTCTCTCTCTCTCTCTCTCTCTCTCTCTCTCTCTCTCTCTCTCTCTCTTTTATTAACTATTTAAGACGAGGACTTAAGTAGAATAAAAAGAAATATGCAGTATAATATTCTACTTTTTGATAATCACATTGCCAAAACCTGTGAATTGTTTAGTATTAAAAGCAAGAGAACTTTCTTTGCAGTCTATTCGTTGTTGATTCTCGAAATTGATGGTTGGGAGCTTATTTTTAAGTTAATCTCAAATGTTAAAGATCTCTTTAGCGTACTTTAAAAAAGAGAGAGAGAGAGAGAGACCTTTGACCCAATTACTCTCAAATCATAAGATAGACAATTGAATTATGCACGTTTTGGCACTAGTTTCATGTACATAATGCCTTAAATTGACCACGATATAGAAATAAGTGTTTTTATAGAAATAAGAGGTTTTGACCTTTTCGTTACCAAATTTTTCATAGTTTATAAAAATGGTCTGTGCATAACCATTGCAATTCCTTGTGTCACCGTAACATAGGTTGCTCTCCTCTCTATTTAAAACCGTGAAATCCTCGATATAGCAGCTAACCTCTGTATCTCCTACTTTACTTTACTTTACTTTGATGGCTGCTTTTCCGGTCCCATACAGCAGGGGAACCCCGCTCTCTACAGGACCTCCACTGTCGTTTTACCTTGTTCGTCCAGAGTATTTAACGTTTTATATCGCGTATTGTTCATTTACTGTTAAATCGTCACTGTTGTATGACTTGAAATAAGAAAGTCTTTAGTTTCCTCTTG
>NC_090726.1:39672428-39682428 GCF_036898095.1 Palaemon carinicauda | reverse complement strand
AGGCCTACAACTGTAGAAGATAGCCAGAAACTGTAACTGTATCACGTACAAAAGAACAAGTGTTTGTGTCAAGCGTCAGAAACACTACTGTTTATATTTTAGTAATAAGCCAAGGAAGTTTATTAAATTATAGGACAAGGTATTTAATTGTCATCAAGGTAACATTATGTTGGTATAATCAGACAACCTAAGCGTTTTCTCCTTTAAAGAAATTCGGACTCGATTCTAAAAATCTCTGGGATAATAAACCTGAATTGTTTAATCAACATTTGTTTGCTATAAAGTTTAACTCTTTAGAATTTTGAAAAGCAAATTCTTTCAATATTGTGTTTATGGTTTTACTAATCTTATGAGAGGGATTCATTCATAAGTCATTTCATTCTTTTATGTCAATTTCATGGCACCAAGTCAGATGAAGCACATGGAAGTGCTAATTGATCTTTAATAAGGCATAGGGCGAATCTTGCTTTTCTACAGACAACTTAGATTTTATCAGAAAGATGAAATTATCTTGTTTTAAAGCAAAAATTCATAGTGATTCATATTGTGATAGTTTTATGAGTACAAGTTTAATAGCCCTACATTGCTTGGGTGTCTGATTTTCCATCTATCCATCTCTCTCCTCTCTCTCTCTCTCTCTCTCTCTCTCTCTCTCTCTCTCTCTCTCTCTCTCTCTCTCCCCATTGTGACAGTGAGGCATTTGTTGACCGAATGCCCCACATATAGTTGTGAAAGAAATGGAAATCTGTTTGAAGGTCTAGGTGAGGATTCTTGGACGTGATGTGTCTTGCCCAACTAGTGGTATTTTTAGCTTTATTTCAGAAGCAGATCTTCTGAAAGATATTTCACTTTGAAAATGACATCTTTATGGGTTTAATTAAATATATTTTTTTCTTTTATTTACAATAAACGACATCGGCGGCAATGACCTTAAATGTCAGGATGGCAGAAAACATCAAATCAATCTCTCTCTCTCTCTCTCTCTCTAGTGGTACTCGTCTTCAAATGAGAAAAGAGAGAGAGAGAGAGGGAAGAGAGCAATTCATAGTGAATGAAGCTCCTGACAGGTAGCGTCCTACCGAGTGTCAACCAAATTTTTGACCTGGTCCCGACCCTACTCAATACTATTCATTCACTCCATGTGATAACGAACAACAATATGAAACTGCATTCAATATATCAGTCAGACATTTCACGCAGATTGTCATGAAATCCTCGATCATTACTTCTCTTCTCTATCAAATCTATTGTATTGATTTTAGGTTCTATGTGAGCGAGTCCTAATTAACATTAACTTTATTGTCAATTATCACCCGTAATTAGCAAACAGGCCAGATTTTACTGATTCTTTTAATGGACGCAAATGGTCTGGCTGTATTTTTTTTCTGTTTGTATCACTCTTTATATAGTAAAAGCATTTTTACCATGTACTTTATATCACAGAAACGGATTCTCAAACGTATGTATTTTCTAATCATTATCATTAGATATTATTCATTGTTATGACTCTTTGATATCCAAGAACAAAAGGTTATGCTCTACAATGCTTATTTAAGATGAATAAAAGTAATATGAAATTTATATCACTTTCTAGAGATGGATTAGATGTTATTTGAGCTAAATTTTCTACAACATTTCCGCTAATCGTTAGTCAGAGGCAGGAGCGTAAAAATACTTTTTTTCATTTTTTAGATTTTATCATTAATTTAGAAACACGAATCCTTCTAATCGAACAGGTGACTTTTAAGTTAGCATATATAAGGTAAAGTCTCTCTCGTTTGGAGCTAACAAGTAAATATTCTCATTAAAGGTAATTGTGATTTACTTATGGAGACTCCTCATTGAAATGATTTACGCACGTATTTTTAGCTTAGCCTTTTCCTTCAATGGGGCTCTCAATTGGTAATGCCATTGCGTTGTTTTTTTAGCCAAATTAAACGAAATAACGAATGTGGAAGGACATTTTTAAATGCCCATAAGTTTACTACACTGTTGAGTAATATACAGAGGAATACTGCATTACTATAATACATCAGATAATGCAATGCAAGATAAAACCTTCTGTAACATGGGCTGCTTGTATTTACAGTCAAGTAAAAGGCAGAATTAAAAGGAGTAGCATGAATTACTTCTTTGTCAGTGAATCTGATTTGTGACGATAAAATTTTACGACTGAAGTCAAATAGACATTGACATTCCCATTCTATAAGATACAGAAGTGTTCTTGTGCAGGACGTTTTCTTGCTGTATTCCAGAATAGCGTCACGTCTTTGGGGGAACACTTGTAGTAACTTGCACCTATAAAATGGAGCTCAGGACTTTTTTTCCTCTTGGGTAACTGCTTGATGATCAATCTAATTAGAATGAGAAAAACCTCCTCCCCCCATTCCCTCCCTCCTCCCCATCCTACTCACCATCCCAAGTCTTCTTGTCCCTCCTTCTCCTCCAGATGCAGGTTCTTTTCACACCAATTGAAAGGTTTAACTAAAAGAAAAAGAGAACCTGGCATGGAGACAATGTTTCATCTGTGACTTTTTGTTTTTAAGACTTTCCCGTCAGCGAAAATTTGTATTTTATTTTACACTAACAAATTAGAAGGATATTATGTGTGGAGGCAACGGATGTACTACCATACGCATAGACGTACACTCTTGCACATGTTTGCTTGGCTATAATGATCTATCTATATATATATCAAGGCTCCTCCCCCAATTTTGGGGGGTAGCTGACATCAAACAAATAAAAAAAAATGGGGGACCTTTCCTCTCTACGCTACTCCCAGCCTGACGAGGGACTATAATGATACAATTTCAAATACACGAGTTACGTAAATAGTTAGTTATTTACTGACAATAATTATTACATTTTTATACAAATGCGCCTATACATTTCATTTTTTATTTCTTACATTCGGTAAATCAAATAAGGGGTAAAGATCCTAAATTAACTAATGATTATCATTATAATCTTTAACTTTTTTATTGGCTCTAATGAACTCTAAATGTAGACCTAACCTTGGATCAAACAAAAATTACATTGCAACATATGGGGAAAAATATTTACAGTGTTTACACTTATTCAGAGTTATACTGAGCAATAAGTTCGGTTACGCTGAATATATATTTACATAGCTCTCGTTCGTCATTACAGTTCATGCAATCCTCAATGGAATTAAAGTCAATCCCTGCTAAATTTTCTCTAACATGGGAGAGCAAAGGGCAGTTCAAGATGACATGGATCTCATCCTGCACAGATCCACAGGGGCAGAGGCGTTCCTCTAGGGGAATTCTTGACCATCGTCCAATCTCGTCCTTCTTGTACAATGTTGGAGAGGCTAGATGTGGGTTGAGCTGTTTGTAAGTCATCCGTCGAGTTGACTCGAAGTTGTATTTCACGTGGGTTTTTAGTGTTTGCTTTTCGTCTAAAATTGGATCTTCTTGGGTTCTCTGTAACTGGTCGATGTAGATGCCCATCGGAGACTGTACTTCTATGGCCTTATTTATGACGGTAGCAAAGTAGATCCTGTCATAGTCTGGTCGAAAACAAAATTTTCCTAAAAGTTTAGTTGTTTTTTTCTTGATAAATGCTGTTGCACTTGGTTCTCCGGATTCTGATTACACTTAAGTCAGAGCAGACTGTTTTTTTCTGACATTTGGGAGGTCGCGCAAGCTACTCATGTAAGCAGCTTTCTAGTTAGATGACATCCAAGTCTCAGACCCATAAAAACTTGAACTATTTAATCCTGCAGACCAGACCTTTCTTTTCACACAAAAAGGAGCATCATTAATTTTAGATACAAAGGATTGGAGCTTCCGCAAGCTCTTTGAATGCGTTTTAATATGCTCTTCAACCTGTTTGTACATTGGAGCATTCATGATCTGATTGCCTAAATAAGTATATTAGTCACAAACTTCTACCGTTATTTTATTAAAAACGAGAGGGTTGGGGTCCTTGACGTTAATACATATTAGCTTGGTCTTTTTGTTGTTAATCTTCATATCATATTCCTTACAATACTTCAACACATTTTGAAATTTTCACCTGATACCTAATTCTGTGGTGCTGACTAACACAGTATCACCCATCAGCCATAACAAGTGTAAAAACCCAAGCCAACCATCCTGACCATACACCTTGACCATACGAATGACTTCGTTGGCGTAAGCGGTGAAAAGCAAGCACGTACTGGTACTACCTTGTCTTACGTACTCCTGCCTCCACCTCTATTGTACTACTTGCCAATAATACTTGTGATCTCCAAGGAATTTCGAATGGTTCTTACCATGTTTGACCCACATCCCATTCGTTGCAGTAGTCCTATGAGTGTTTTCCTGTTTATTTTGTCGTAAGCCTTCGCAAAATCTACAAAAATTATATACAATGGAGCTTTTGTCTTTCTAGCAATGTCTATTAAGAGGCGCAAACTAAGAATTTGCTCTTCACAGCCCCTCCCCTTCTTGGCCCCAGCTTGTTCCTCGTCAGTTATAAACCATTGTATTAGTCTGTTATTGAGGATATGATCATAGAGCTTGGGCAATGCCGCCTTAATGTTTATCCCACGGTAGTTGACAGGATCCCTAGGGTTCCCTCCTTTGAAAATGCTGAAAAATTTGGCACTTGTCCATGAGAAGGGATATACCATGAAGAAGACAGAATTCAGAATAAATCCTATGAACAAAATCCAAGGTACATTGAGCAGTCTAAAAACTCCAGGAGGGATTCCACCAGGTCTAGGGGCTTTATTGGACATTTTTTTTCCTGAATGCCTTCTTTCACTTCTCTTTCTGTAATAGGATCATCGAGGAGTGGAATGTAGACTTGATTCAGCCCATTAATCTCAAGAGGGACCTCTGTTTCACTTTGTTGTGCACTATAAGTTTTGAAAAGTAATTTGCAAGTTCAGAATCATTTGGAGCAGTAACAGTTTTTTTTGTCAAAAGTGCCCTTCCAATTTATTGCTGTCCAAATTGTTTTAGCATCATTCTGTTCAAGTAATCATTTCCATCCATTATCACGATTTTCCTTTAGCACTGTAACAATGGGCTGTAAAGCTTTTGATGAAACATCATATAAAACTACTTCTACCCTAAAACATATATAATCTATATCACAAGTTTCATTATCATTATCCATAAGTTACATAGGGTCAGGTAAAAGATTAGTCACTTTTTTTGGATCAATTTTACTAAATGCAACGAGTTTTCGTAATGGTAAACTATTATTCTTAGGAAGGGTTACAAGTAATTTAGATCTTTCAACTAGTAAAGACGAAGCACAAAAATCAGTTTCAATTTCTAAACCAATGGGAACATGGTTTGATGGAAAATTATATGAATAGCAAATATAGACATTTTTAACAACAGTTAAATAATCTTGATAACAAAATGCCCAGTCAATTTGACTTCTCCACTGAGAACCGTCTATGGATCAGGCCTCCTCCTGCCCCCAGGTGAACCCCTGATTAGATGGTTTATAGGTGTTAGGTTTAAACTTTTAGAAATCTCTCTCATTTCTCTACCATGGTTATCTATAGTTACGTCAGGATTCCTACTATAACGGAATCACTGGGGATTATTAAAATATTCAAGAGACCCAAGACGTGCGTTCAAGTCACCCATTATTAATACTCATACTTGTTCTTGAATGAATGAGAAACTGGAATGACTGTAATAAAGGGAATCATGGGGAGGAGGCGAAACCAATCTTGGTCTTTTAGTTCATTTACATCATAAACATGATTCTTCAAAAAAGGTAGCTTTTTATAAGCACAGAGAATGGATAACTCGTCTTTAATTACTGCAAAAATACAATATCATAGTCTATTAGAGTACCTATTAGGCTATCTAACATAGAAGCATTACCATTAAAGTTGCAAGAACATAATTTAATTGTTATCTTTACCCCCTTTTACATAAAAACGAAGGTCTAAAATAATCAACAACTCTACTATTGACAAGGACTCCTTGTCGACTTGAGTCGTAGTTAACAGTTTAGCCTTGGTTTTGGGTTTATCTCTTTCCCTTCTTTCCACTGCCTTTAACTTAATGAATTCCTTTCTAACCAGTGGAGGAACATCTTTCTTTATGAATATTCTATCAAAACCATTGCCTGTCGTTTCGAGAGTAGATGCTGCTTCAAGTATTCGATCCCGATCGGCCTTAGATTGGAGTTTAGCGATCATGACTCTTATTTCTGTTTGTTGTGGGTTTCCCCAAACGGCTTACGTCTTCTATGTGTGTGTCATCTCGTTGTAGTTTCTTAAGGATTTGATTGATCTTTTCATTGTCTTCTCTTATTATAATAGCTTCTCCTTCAGTATTAGTGATGGTCAAATCTCCTTCCGGCACTCCAAGGAAAATTATATTCTCGGATCTCTTCTCGGCTTCCATTACTTCAAGGTAGCGTTGGTGCTGCATGACAGCTTCCTTCAAATTAGCATTTTCCTTTTTTAGACCTGTGAGCTCAGAATCTATCCTTCTATAATCATCCTTAAAATCACGACATTCTTGTAGAAGCTCGTCCAATTTTCTTTCCACGGAAGAGGTAGCAGTACTGCCAGCTTGTTCAGTTTGTTGTCTGTCAGTTTTTGTACATCTCCGGCGTATTGGAGGTTACTATTTGTGGGAATAACCATGATTGAAGGTTCGGGAGAGTGCAGTTTACACACAAACAGTCAGGTGTCGTTACTATGGATACAATGACGTAAAATTACGCATCTATGACGTCACAATTCTTTTCCAGGGTACTTGGCGCATGCGCATCCATCTAAGGACACCCAAAAGATATAACTCTAATCAACACAATTTCACTCTGCCAACTGTTCACTTCACTTTATATACACGACCAGCACACCTTCATGATTCTTGTATTAGCGGTAAAACCACCTTAAGCTGCAACATTCGCCTAAATATGCCCAATTTAACAGCGTTCTTTTCATAACAATCAAGTTGGGGGTTTTTCTACACCCGCCTACTAACTTATTCACATGCAACCAGCTGGAATCAATATGCTAACATCTTCAGTGGTTATAAATTCAGAAACTTTTTCATTAAATTGATTGGCATATCCGTGGATTTTTCTCCCCTTTGATCGTTCCGAGAAACTCTCAGGGGGAAAAACACGAGGCCCTTATTCACCTAAAGCCCAGAGAGCATAATTAGGATTATGCAGACTGCCACACAAACAAGGCTGTGAACAAACTTCTCTTTTTCATTTTTTTGTTCTACTTCTGATTTATTTGAATTGTTTTTATTTGCCGTTCATCTTTCTTTTTATTTTCGACTTTTTTTTCTTTTTTCATATCGAAACCTATTGTTTGCAATTTATTTTTTGTTCACCTTTCCTTTTATTTTCATCTCTTTGGGGCTTGCTTTATTTATATCGAAGCCCATTATGTTTCAAATTTATTTTCTTTTGCTTCGTGAGGAAAATTCTTTTGAAATTGTTTTCTGCTATTAACTCCCATAGGTTGTCAAGATTTAACCCATAACATTTAGCGAGAGAGAGAGAGAGAGAGAGAGAGAGGAGAGGAGAGAGAGAGAGAGAGAGAGAGAGAGAGAGAGAGAGAGAAATATGAAAAGCAGATAGATTTTTTTTTTGTATTCGTATATACAATACAGTATTATAGTATATATTTCGGGAAGCGGTAGTATGAAGCAAAATGTTTATGCTACTTTGAATACGAGTTGATATTTGGCCGGACTTTGTGAGGTGGGTAAAACTGTCTATTGTGATATGTAAGACGAACAAGTTTGTCATTGAATGGCTGGTTACCTGGAAAATGTATTATTTTCTCTATTCTGAAGATTGTTTCTTTGTCCCTTTTGAGAGTAAGTATTGTTGTAGATGTCTCCTCTATCTATAAGTTGTAGTGTACACAAGTCCTACATGGAGGGTTAAAAACAAAATCCTTGAACAAATTAAAAAAAGATTTATTTATGAGAAAAGGTAAGGCCTGGAGATGGCTAAAGAGGGTAGAGATAATGCCATGATACGTATTGACGAGATTTAAATCAACTATCATGTTTTTTTTTTTTTTTTTTTTTTTTTTTTTTTTTTCTCTTTTTTGTGGCCATTGAAAGCCAGAATGCATTTTTCACGGTTGATTCATGTTATCTACCTACCATATTAACATCTATAATTTACACTCATCACCACTGTTGGTATTCCAAGATTCTGCAGGAATTTTCAAAGTAGACAAATGGTAAATAAGATTATATCAAAATTACATTTGTTTATGCATTTTTTTCTTGTATGTAATATATTTAACAGTTAGTGAATATTCGCTTAAACTTGGCGGTGATACATGATACACTACTTTTGGTTCAAGTATATATAAATATATATATATATATATATTTATATATACATATATACATATATATATAAATATATATATATATATAAATATATATATACACACATATATATATATATATATATGTATATATATATGTATAATATATACAGTATATATATATATATATATATGTATATATATATGTATAATATATACAGTATATATATATATATATATATATGTATATATATATGTATAATATATACAGTATATATATGTATATATATATATGTATATATATATGTATAATATATACAGTATATATATATATATATATATATAATTTTCATATATGTATATATATGTATATATAATGTGTATATATATAATGTGTATATATATATATATATATGTATGTATGTATGTATGTATAATATATACAGTATATATATATATATATATATATGTATATATATGTATAATATATACAGTATATATATATATATATAATTTTTTATATATATATATATATGTATATATAATGTGTATATATATATGTATATATATGTATATATAATGTGTATATATATATGTATATATATATATATATATATATGTATGTATGTATGTATAATATATACAGTATATATATATATATATATATATGTATATATATATGTATATTTAATATATGTATATTTATACATACAATGTATATATATATACTGTATATATATATATATATATATGTGTGTGTGTAGAAATCACGAAAGCTGACACGTGATGAATATAAAATGTATTATAGCCACGAAAGGAAAAATGAAAAAGACTTGATTGGAGTTAGTACTTTCATCCACTCAGGACATTATCAAACTCAGCAATGAGAATACATATACAAAGACATCGTATTTATACAGGAGAAGGGGATCCAACAGCTGTCAGTTTCTTAATAATTCCGGAGAAGTCAGATTTTAGATAAAAGGATAATACTGGATTAACGGAAAACAGACCTGTTTTCCGTTAATCCAGTATTATTTTTTCAGATTTATGGTCCTACATAAGATATCATTCGAGCACCAAAGGACTTGTTGAAGATACGCTACAACCGTGATATAACTATAATTACAAGTAAGTTGTTATTATCATTATTTGTTATATATATCTTTAAAGGTTTCATGCTATTTACGAAGTATTAATTATAGAATGGTTGTTATTACTTTTAGTTATTCTGCCTTCTTTCCAAGCCTGGCATCCCAAGGTTCCGGTAGTGGACTAAGGACTATTCCATGAATCTCGTCTGATAAAAGTTTTGAAATAGAAGTTTTGCTATATGTACTGCGTGAGAAGTTCTCATTTCTATTTGTTGCTCATAAATAGAATATGTGCATTCTCTTAATACAGACACATACACACACACACACACACACACACACACATATATATATATATATATATATGTATGTATGTATGTATGTATATATACTGCAACCTTGTGAGATAAGGATGGGGGTTTTGGGGGAGTCCTTAGGTCTATCTGCAGTCATCAGCAGCAATTCCCTGGCCTTCCTTGGTCCTAGCTTGGGTGGAGAGGGGGGTTTTGGCGCAGATCATATGTATATATGGTCAGTCTCTAGGGGATTTGTCCTGCTTGATAGGGCAATGTCACTGTCCCTTGCCTCTGCCATTCATGATCGACCTTTC
>NC_090726.1:39664928-39667428 GCF_036898095.1 Palaemon carinicauda | reverse complement strand
CAGTACCTGAGAATGTGTGTGAATTTATTAATTTGAAACGCAAAGAGAAAATGAGGTGGACGCAAGAGAGATTGACATGGGATGATATACTAGAGATAGTTGAGGATTATGAGTTAGATAGGTGCATGAAAGAAAGTAAATCTGTGAGTGTAAGAACTGGAATGGAAGAAAGTGTAATAGAATTTGGTAGTTATAAGGACGCAATTTTGAGAGGACCAATGAGGGTAGCTGATAATGTAGTAGATAGGAGTGTTTGGGCGAGTAATGTGGGAATACCTGTAAGGACAAATGAAGGATTTAGGCAGGGTAATTGGCGCAATAGGGATAGGAGTGTTAGTGCGCATCGAGGTATGTCAGATAGTCGTGTCCGTAATGAAAAGTGTTATAGGTGTGGAAAGGAAGGTCATAAGAAGAATGAATGTAGATGGGCATTAGGAGCATGTTTCGGGTGTGGAGAGACAGGGCATCGTATTAGCGACTGTAAGAAAGAGAAAGTGATTAAGTGTTATCGGTGTGGTATGACTGGGCACATAGCAAGTGGATGTAGGAGTAATCGTATGAATGTGATTTGTGGTAATTGTGGTAAGGATGGTCATTATGCTAGAATGTGCAAGGAGCCGCGGGGTAAGTGTACTGAATGTGGTGCAGATGGGCATGTAGCTAGGGTATGTAGGAAGAAGGGAATAAGTCAGCCAGGATGTTCGGGAAACTAGAGTGTAAGAGGGTTCAGCTGGGTGAGTCCTCCTGTGTGTGTGGAAGGAATAAGATCAATGTTTGTGAGAATGGGATGAGTAATTGGTTGGAAATGAGCAAGTATGAACCTAGTATGCATGAGAAATTAGGGCTGGAAAATAAACAATTAGTGTTAGTTGAATATAGGAAAAAGAGGCGTTTGAAAGTTTTAAGTGAGGAGAAAGTGCAAGGGAAATTTATAGGAATAGGTAAGAATACGAATAAGTATGACAAGGGTGTAAATGTGCAAGTGAGTGTGGAGGATAAATGTATTAATACAGATGAATCATGGCTGAGTATGAATGATACCTATAGTGTGTGTGGCTTTTCCTTAGGTGATGTAAAAGAAAGGATGACGAATGCGAGAGTGAGAGATAGGAGAATGATTAGTAGTATGAATGAATCTTTTACTAAAGTTGAGAATGTTTTTGATGAAATGGATGAACTGTTTACAGAAATGAGTGTAATTATAGGGCCAGATGATAACGAGGTAGATATGATTGTACATGATATTTTAGATGATAGGGATTTAGATAGGAATAGTGTTAATGTAGCGAATGATTGTGATAAGGAAGAAGTGAATGAGAGAGTATATGGAGGCCCAGTTACTCGGAGTAGAGGTCCCGTTCCCGACTGCGACTGGGTTATGAAAAAAATAATGTAAGTGTTGTGTGAGAAGGATTTGGCAAAGTAAGGGGGGAGGAATGTGGAGGATTTATTTTTGCTTTATTTTTATTTTGTTTTGCCAAATCCTGTGTGTGTGTGTGTGTGTGTGTGTGAGAGAGAGAGAGAGAGAGAGAGAGAGAGAGAGAGAGAGATATTGTGTTAGCGAGCGAAAGTAGTTAGTGTAACGATCGTTTGTGGTGAGGAAGACTGTTGGTATAAATGAGATTGTTTGTTTACATTTTTAGTAAGGTTACGACAGTGGTGAATGTTTCGGAGCGAAGGCTTTTTTATTTGACTGCAGCATAAGGCAGTTGTGTGAGAGCTGGATTATATATATATTTTTTCGACCAGCGTGGAAGTGTTTTTTTGATTTTCAAAGTAAGTACAGTTTTGTTTATCTTTGCTTGTCGTGATTGTGAATGATAGGAACAATTTATTATTTATCTTTGATTATAGTGCGATAGTTCAGTTAGCTAGAAGTGTTCGTAAGTGTTTTTCTTTTTTATTTTGGCAGGCTGCGATTCCTCCTTTGGTGAGGCTAACTCCTTTGGAGAGACCGAATTGTTAGAAAGTGGATTTATTGTTGATGACCTGGCCTGTATTACGATTTTGTTTGGACTGCTTTTGGATTGCTGAACCGATGATGACCTGGCCTTTGTATTTGGATTGTTGATTATGATGATGATAATGATGATGGGGATGATGACTAACAATCAATTCAGCGTGGCAGTTGTGGCAAATTGCCACCCAGTGTAATCTGTTGACAACAAAGCTGTGATTGTGGTAGTTGCCGTAAAAGACAGTCGGCTTTGTGTTGGTGTCCATAAAATATTTATACAAGATAATTCATATATATATTTATTTTTGGTTTTGGTGTGTGGGGTAATTTTAAGTCTGTTAGGGTTTTTGCGGGTTATATGAATGGTGCTTTTGGTTATTATATATTATATTATTTGGTGTTAAGTTTTGATTAGTTTTAAGTGTTGGTAATTTGATTGTGGATGGTTATTGATTTATTTATTATAGTTTGTAAGAATATAGTTCTAAGGATATGTCTTGTTTTGTTTGTCCTTTTGTCCAAGAGTCCAGTTGATAAAGTAAG
>NC_090726.1:39652428-39662428 GCF_036898095.1 Palaemon carinicauda | reverse complement strand
AAGGCTTTTTAATTGAAGTATTTTTTCGTTTAATCTTGTTGTAATTTCTTATAAAATGTTACAACTTTGATTATATTATTCACTGATAAAACAAAGTGGTTCATCTTTATTTTAAGAATTGCACAATGTCCCCGGTTCCTCCTTTCGGTTATGGCTGGGTACTCGTCAAACCTTCTCAGCTTTAAGACATTTTCCCCGAAATATTCATTTTATGCGAATTGGACATCTTCAGACCACTTGGATAATGAAAGAGGATGTGACGATAGTTCTGGTTTTATTTTGTTGTCAACAATGATGTCAATATTTTTGGGGCATTCCAAAGTCCCCCGAAACGTTGGACAATTTTTTTTCTTATTTAGATTAGGAAAAATAGAACTAATTATTGTATCTCACAGCATGGTCTTTGAACCCCATATCAAAAGCTATACGTATGTTTATGCTTCTTACTTTAGATTTAGTATCGGTAACTAGTAGATTGAGAAAAGTTATTATTAAAATCATATGTAAAACAGGATGTCGTTCAGCAACAGAAACATACAAGTGAGCAGTTAAACTTCAGATTAATAAATGCCAAAGAAATGATACGAATATGAAAAGCATTTGATTCACGACACAACTGATAAAAACACAATATTCAGTTACTCAAGGTCAGAAGTATTTTCAAACAGATTCGATAAAACAGATCCTTTAATCTTTGGGAGACATAAGTGATTGCAACTTCTGTTAACATTTGTATATTTTTATGGTGAGAGAGAGAGAGAGAGAGAGAGAGAGAGAGAGAGAGAGAGAGAGAGGGGGGGGGGGGACGGGCTTGCTACATCCTTCTCTGAAGGAGGACAGCTCTAACAAGCTATTCATAGGACATCCAGTGGTACACGGCAACACACTTATGGTCACATGTCCTTCTCCTCTGCAACCTTGCTGTATTCATTTTCTAGCTTCTTCCCTTCCCCCCCACCTCCCCCCCACCTTCCCCCACCTCCCCCCACCTTCCCCCACCTCCCCCCACCTTCCCCACCTTCCCCCACCTTCCCCACCTTCCCCACCTTCCCCCACCCCTCTTACCTCCTTCTGTCCTTATCTTCCTCTTCTATGAAAACCACACCCCAGCAATAGCCTCTTATTCCTCTTTTTCAACTATTTTCTTCTTCCTATTATCTATTTCTTTACATTATTTTTCTACTCCTTTGTTCTAAATATTCAATGGTACTCTCACACACCTTATGCCTTATATTGTCCTCTAAACTCCATTGTCTTTGGAAATTTTTTTTTCCTTGAGAATCTTCACTTCGTAAAACTTTCAATATCCATAGGTTTGTATGAAAAAATGGCCTGTCTTTTTCCATCCTCCATTTCCCGCATTTCTTCATTTAGTTTAATCTCTCTCTCTCTCTCTCTCTCTCTCTCTCTCTCTCTCTCTCTCTCTCTCTCTCTCTCTCTCCACATAATGTAACCTTTCTTTGGCACACCCATTTTTGCGTGTTCCTTTCTTCCCCTCCATCCATCCCACATTCCCCACCTACTCATCGCCGATTTCATCTTTCATGGACTTTTGGCTTCTGTTTTGGTCGAGTGTTCTCTCCAGGATCATTGGCAAGTGACTTTTCTCCTCCAATGTTATGAATTCCTGTTTTCCAGTACTGGATAAATTTTTCGCATTGAATTTCCTATTAGAAAATATCTGTTGTTGTCCACGTGTTTTTATGATCGTTTACGACATATCCTTGTTAGTCATCAATCGAAAAGTAAGGGAACTGGCTGTCTCTCTCGGTTCATCCAGCCATTGGTGTGTGTTTGTTACACAACTCCTCTTACAAAGGTAGACCATCTTGTATTGATATACTGTATTTAAAGGGAAATACCTAATATGATCTATCCCAACACGTCATACATTAGAGTCACTGCAGACCCAACCCCAACTCTATCTATGGGACACCAACAAAGTCCGTTTATTTACTTTATCATCCTTACTTTATCATCGAAATTTTTCGTTCATGGGCGAAGAGATTTCATGCAAACCTGATACAAAGGTATATATATATACCCATCTTCAAAGATGTGCTATGAAGGGAGGTCTTCTTGTCTGTCTCTTGATCTACCCATCTGCGTATCAATTTATCTGCCACGCTTACCTCGTTATTGTGATCTTTTCCTTATAAGATCGAACGAGTTTTAATCAACATTTGATAAAGAGTTGACCCAAATGTATAGCGATATATTAAGCTGTCTGCTTTTGTCAAACTTTCCGATTCATCGCAACACCTACACAATTGAGAGAATTTGTGTAAACATTTTGAATAATGTAGATCATCATTCAGAGATTTACTTGAACGTATAGTTTCGTCTTCTCTGACAAATCCCGTTCAGATGGAAAGATGCTAAGTTTTTTAATAGCCATCTTAATAATGAATTTCATACCGCAAGTAGCTGCTGATTTTTTTTTTCTCGAGTGGCTGAGGGATTAACAAGAATGCCATTAGAAAATTGCCCTTTATTTCATTTAATATAGCAGAACTGTAGTGGTAACTTCGAAATTTCTTGTTCCTTTTCATCCAGGATGCAATTTTCATAGCAGGTCACTAGTCGACAACTTGTTTTGGGCAATCTGTCCTGTACAAAACCTTTCAAAATGTGTTTTAGGAAACGGCACTAATAATTTATTAAAGCTTATTATTTGTGTGACTCAAGCCTGTGCTTTGTAAAAGGTAACTTCAAAATCCATAATTACATCTTCATTGCTGATCATATTTCATTCATTATAATCATTATTTATTGACCACAGACTACGAGTAACGTAGTATGCTTGTTACACAATCCCATCTCTTTATAATGTCACGATTGTGGTCACAACTTGAAGTATACTGAAAGAAATTGAGTTTTCTTTGATATTCAGTAGGTGTTAAACTTTTATGAATTGGAACGAAGATGACTCTGTGTAGGAATTACAATGAAATGAATAAATCACGTGTTCGATGGAAAAGTATTGCTGTCGAATATAATCTGTTTATTTGAATATCAATTATATTTTCTGCAAAGTAATTTTTATTAGTTATAACGAGGAAATCTGTGTTTTAAAGTTAGCTTTAGTGTTGTATAAAGAAAAGAGAAAGGACCGAAAAAAAATAAATATTTTGGGAGGCGGTGTAAAAATCTATAACCTTGGAATAGAGGCTACAGTTGAATTGGTGTTATTGGAGGTATGCTACTGTTCCTTTGCTATGCTCGAACAAGCATTTGTAGACATAGAGTTATGTGCTGTCGTAATAGACATTAACTGATAATTAAGCTGATCCATGATAGGAATAGGGAAGGGGGTTATTCTAGGCCAAGCGAAAGGCAGGGGGACAGAAAGAGAGAGAGAGAGAGAGAGAGGGAGAGAGGGGGGGGGGGGTTGCATTGGAGGCATAAAGCTCTGGAGGAGAGTTTTGATACAGATGAAGATTATTTGCATCTTCATCGAATGAAAGTTTGTATGTATAGGCTTTAGGACTGATTCTGCTATTGCTACGATAACCAGTACAAAATTCATCTCTCTCTCTCTCTCTCTCTCTCTCTCTCTCTCTCTCTCTCTCTCTCTCTCTCTCTCTCTCTCTCTCTTATGAAATTTATTTCCTATATTTGTATTTTTGTACAGTGCAATTACAAAATTTATCGCATTACTGAAAAATTCTTGATAAGTCGTTACGTTATTTCTTCAGTATCTTTTTATATGTAACAAAGGATTGCAGCCTCAATTAAGGTTTAGGGTACTTTCAAATGTTGATAAAGATAATGATATGCGATATAGTTATAAGTCAGTTATGAGTTCTAGAGGTAAAATTTAATTTTACCTTTGTAAATTATGAAGGAAAATGATTAACTTTTAAGGCCTACAACTGTAGAAGATAGCCAGAAACTGTAACTGTATCACGTACAAAAGAACAAGTGTTTGTGTTAAGCGTCAGAAACACTACTGTTTATATTTTAGTAATAAGCCAAGAAGTTTATTAAATTATAGGACAAGGAATTTATTTGTCATGAATGACAAATGTATATCACTCAATAAAAGTCATCAAGGTAACATTATGTTGGTATAATTAGACAACCTAAATGTTTTCTCCTTTAAACGTTTTCTCCTGGGATAATAAACCTGAATTGTTTAATCAACATTTGTTTGTTATAAAGTTTAACTCTTTAGAATTTGGAAATGCAAATTCTTTTAATATTGTGTTTATTGTTTTACTGATCTTATGAGAGGGATTCATTCATAAGTCATTTCATTCTTTTATGTCAATTTCATGGCACCAAGTCAGATGAAGCACATGGAAGTGCTAATTGATCTTTAATAAGGCATAGGGCGAATCTTGCTTTTCTACAGACAACTTAGATTTTATCAGAAAGATGAAATTATCTTGTTTTAAAGCAAAAATTCATAGTGATTCATATTGTGATAGTTTTATGAGTACAAGTTTAATAGCCCTACATTGCTTGGGTGTCTGATTTTCCATCTATCCATCCCCCCTCTCTCTCTCTCTCTCTCTCTCTCTCTCTCTCTCTCTCTCTCTCTCTCTCTCTCTCTCTCTCTCTCTCCCCATTGTGACAGTGAGGCATTTGTTGACCGAATGCCCCACATATAGTTGTGAAAGAAATGGAAATCTGTTTGAAGGTCTAGGTGGGGATTCTTGCCAAACTAGTGGTATTTTTAGCTTTATTTCAGAAGCAGATCTTATGAAAGATATTTAACTTTTAAAATAACGATCTTTATGGTTTTAATTGAATATATTTTTTCATTTATTCACAATAATCGACATCGGCGGCAATGACCTTAAATGTCAGGATGGCAGAAAACCTCAAATCAATCTCTCTCTCTCTCTCTCTCTCTCTCTCTCTCTCTCTCTCTCTCTAGTGGTACTCGTCTTCAAAATGAGAAAAGAGAGAGGGAAGAGAGCAATTCATAGTGAATGAAGTTCCTGACAGGTAGCGTCCTACCGAGTGTCAACCAAATTTTTGACCAGGTCCCGACGCTACTCAATACTATTCATTCACTCCATGTGATAACGTACAACAATATGAAACTGTATTCTATATATCAGTCAGACATTTCACGCATATTGTCATGAAATCCTCGATCCTTACTTCTCTTCTCTATCAAATCTATTGTATTGGTTTTAGGTTCCATATAAGTGAGTTCTAATTAACATTAATTCATTTATCAGTTATCACCCGTAATTAGCAAAAGGGCCAGGTTTTATGCAAGTGCCTTTTTGATATATGAGTGTCCGTTCTTCACATCAGGTCGACATTACTGATTCTTTTAATGGACGCAAATGGTCTGCCTGTAAGGAGTTCTGCTCGTGATAGCCAAACGCTCAGTAGCTATTTGTGCACTGTGTGTGTGTGTGTGTGTGTGTGTGTGTGTGTGTGTGGGTGGTTGAGTGGGTGAAATTAGGAAACTTGATCATAATTGCATTGGATGAGGAATCTGTCCTCATGAATTTGTTGTCTTATTAGCATAGTCATCCTATATAATGCAGCGTCTTACTGAAAAAAAAAATAAAAGTAATGAAAGTTGGAATAAATATTTTTTGTATGTTGTCGTAATGTACATGTAATGAGATCCGTATGCTCAACACGGCTTCTTGTTCCAAAAATGTATTTTCTTATTCAAGTGAGTTTCCTTCTTAGAAGCCTTAGAAAACTACCAGAGATATAATAGCTGGCTATATTTCTTTTTTTCTTTGCTGTTTGTATCACTCAATCTATATATATATAGTGAAAGCATTTCTACCATGTACTTTGTAGCACAAAAACGGATTCCCAAACGACGTATGTATTTTCTAATCATTATCATTTAATATTTTTGATATCCAAGAACAAAAAGCTTTTGCTCTACAATGCATATTGAAGACGAATAAAAGTAATACGAAGTTGTAAAGGAACTTCTTTGCTTTATTATATGTGAAATTTTGACATTTTTTACATATTTCTATTTTGCTCTAAAGATCATTACTCTGACTCAAACTGATGCTCTTGAACATAAGAATGACTTTCTTAATACGTAGTTTTGATTTGGCCCTGAGATACCTGGTGGAAATGGCACTAATGCCAAATGCTTAGCCACGTTCAGTTACTTCTTGTTAAATTCTCATATTTTTATTCTCTTATTATTTGTGGAATATTTGCTCTTCAAAATGTATCTTGTTTGATAAATTGTTACATACACAATCTCTCTCTCTCTCTCTCTCTCTCTCTCTCTCTCTCTCTCTCTCTCTCTCTCTCTCTCTCTCTCTCAGTATAATAATAATTCACAGTCATTTGACTGTTTAGTCCTTTTATTTTTGATAATTTATTTGATGCGTTTGAGCTCAGGTTTACTGTAAACTTGTACATTACTTTCTAGAGATGGATTAGATGTTATTTGAGCTAAGTTTCTCTACAACATTTCCGCTAATCATTAGTCAGAGGCAGGAGCGTAAAAATACTTTTTTTAATTTTTAGATTTTATCATTAATTTAAAAACACAATTCCTTTTAAGTTAGCATATATAAGGTATAGTCTCTCTCGTTTGGAGCTAACAAGTAAATATTCTCATTAGAGGTAATTGTGATTTATTTAATGGAGACTCCTCACTGAAATGTTTTACGCACGTATTTTTAGCTTAGCCCTTTCCTTCATGGGGCTCGTAATTGGTAATGTCATTGCGTTGTTTTTTAGCCAAATTAAACGAAATAACGAATGTAGAAGGACATTTTCAAATGCCCATAAGTTTACTACACTGTTGAGTAATATACAGAGGAATACTGCATTACTATAATACATCAGATAATGCAATGCAAGATAAAACCTTCTGTAACATGGGCTGCTTGTATTTACAGTCAAGTAAAAGGAAGAATTAGAAGGGGTAACATGAATTACTAATTTGTCAGTGAATCTGTATCGAATGGTCGTTGTGGGGGAGAGTTTTGTATCGATTTGTGACGATAACATTTTACGACTGAGGTCAAATAGACATTGACATCCAATTCTATGAGATACAGAAGTGTTCTTGTGCAGGACGTTTTCTTGCTGTATTCCAGAATAGCGTCACGTCTTTGGGGGAACACTTGAAGTAACTTGTACGTATACAATGGAGCTCAGGACTTTTTCTCCTCTTGGGTAACTGCTTGATCACTCTAATTTGAATGAGAAAAACCTAAATAGTTAGTTAGTTAGTTGGTTAGTTAGTAGGTTGGTTAGTTAGTAGGTTGGTTAGTTAGTTATTTATTGACAATAATTATCACATTTTTATACAGATGCGCATATACATTTTATTTTCTATTTCTTACATTCGGTAAATCAAATAAGGGGTAAAGATCCTAAATTAACTAATGATTGTCCATTATAATCTTTAACTTTTTCTTGGCTCTAATGAACTCTAAATGTAGACCTAACCTTGGATCAAACAAAAATTACATTGCAACCTATGGAAAAAAATATTCAAAGTGTTTACAGTTATTTAAGAGTTATACTGAGTAATAAGTTGGGTTTCAATGAATATATATCTACATAGCTCTCGTTCGTCATTACAGTTCATGCAATCCTCAAAGGAATTAAAGTCAATCCCTGCAAAATTTTCTCTAACATGCGAGAGCAAAGGGCAGTTCAAGATGACATGGATCTCATCCTGCACAGATCCACAGGGGCAGAGGCGTTCCTCTAGGGGAATTCTTGACCATCGTCCAATCTCGTCGTCCTTGTACAATGTTGGAGAGGCTAGATGTGGGTTGAGCTGTTTGTAAGTCATCCGTCGAGTTAACTCGAAGTTGTATTTCACGTGGGTTTTTAGTGTTTGCTTTTCGTCTAAAATTGGATCTTCTTGGGTTCTCAGTAACTGGTCGATGTAAATGCCCATCGGAGACTGTACTTCTATGGCCTTATTTATGACGGTAGCAAAGTAGCTTCTGTCATAGTCTGGTCGAGAACAAAATTTTCCTAAAAGTTTAGCTGTTTTTTTCTTGATAAATGCTGTTGCACTTGGTTCTCCGGATTCTGATTACACTTAAGTCAGAGCAGACTGTTTTCCGGACACTTGGGAGGTCACACAAACTACTCATGTAAGCAGCTTTCTAGTTAGATGACATCCAAGTCTCAGACCCATGAAAGCTTGAACTATTTAATCCTGCAGACCAGACCTTTCTTTTCACACAAAAAGGAGCATAATTATTTTTAGATACAAAGGACTGGAGCTTCCGCAAGCTCTTTGAATGCGTTTTAATATGCCCTTCAACCTGTTTGTACATTGGAGCATTCATGATCTGATTGCCTAAATAAGTATATTTGTCACAAACTTCTACCGTTATTTCATTAAAAACGAGAGGGTTGGGGTCCTTGACGTTAATACATATTAGCTTGGTCTTTTTGTTGTTAGCCTTCATATCATATTCCTTACAATACTTCAACACATTTTGAAATTTTCCCCTGATACCTAATTCTGTGGTGCTGACTAACACAGTATCATCCATCAGCAATAACAAGTGTAAAAACCCAAGCCAACCATCCTGACCATACTCTTTGACCATACGAATCATAGGGTTGGTGTAAGCGGTGAAAAACAACCACGTACTGGGACTATATACCTTGTCTTTCTTACTCCTGCCTCCACCTCTATTGTGCTACTGCCAATAATACTTGATGTTATTTCCAAGGAATTTCGAATGGCTCTTACCATGTTTGACCCACATCCCATTCGTTGCAGTAGTCCTATGAGTGTTTTCCTGTTTATTTTGTCGTAAGCCTTCGCAAAATCTACAAAAATTATATACAATGGAGCTTTTGTCTTTCTAGCAATGTCTATTAAGAGGCGCAAACTAAGAATTTGCTCTTCACAGCCCCTCCCCTTCTTGGCCCCAGCTTGTTCCTCGTCAGTTATAAACCATTGTTTTAGTCTGTTATTGAGGATATGATCACAGAGCTTGGGCAATGCTGCCATAATCTTTATCCCACGGTAGTTGCCAGGATTCCTAGGGTTCCCTCCTTTGAAAATGCTGAAAAATTTGGCACTTGTCCATGAGAAGGGATACACCACGAAGAAGACAGAATTCAGAATAAATCCTATGAACAAAATCCAAGGTACATTGAGCAGTCTAAAAATTCCAGGAGGGATTCCACCAGGTCTAGGGGCTTTATTGGACATTTTTTTTTTTTTGAATGCCAAGAACACTTCTCTCCATAATGGATCATCGAGGAGTGGAATGTAGACTTGATTCGGCCCATTAATCTCAAGAGGGACCTTTTGTTTCCCTTTGCTGTGCACTATAAGTTTTGAAAAGTAATTTGCTAGTTCAGAATCATTTGGAGCAGTAACAGTTTTTTTGTTTTTTTTGTTTTTTGTCAAAAGTGCCCTTCCTATTTATTGCTGTCCAAATTATTTTACCATCATTCTGTTCAGGTAATCATTTCCATCCATTGTCACGATTTTCCTTTAACACCGTAACTATGGGTTGTAAAGCTTTTGATGAAACATCATATAAAACTCCTTCTACCCTAAAAGATATATTATCTATATCACAAGTTTCATTATCATTATACATAAGTTACATAGGTCAGGTAAAAGAGAAGTCACTTTTATGGATCAATTTTACTAAATGCAACGAGTTTTCGTAATGGTAAACTATTATTCTTAGGAAGGGTTACAAGTAATTTAGATCTTTCAACTAGTAAAGACGAAGCACAAAAATCAGTTTCAATTTCTAAACCAATGGGAACATGGTTTGATGGAAAATTATATGAATAGCAAATATAGACATTTTTAACAACAGTTAAATAATCTTGATAACAAAATGCCCAGTCAATTTGACTTCTCCACTGAGAACCGTCTATGGATCAGGCCTCCTCCTGCCCCCAGGTGAACCCCTGATTAGATGGTTTATAGGTGTTAGGTTTAAACTTTTAGAAATCTCTCTCATTTCTCTACCATGGTTATCTATAGTTACGTCAGGATTCCTACTATAACGGAATCACTGGGGATTATTAAAATATTCAA
>NC_090726.1:39639928-39647428 GCF_036898095.1 Palaemon carinicauda | reverse complement strand
CACAGTTAATAGCAAAAGTGTTATGACACTGCTTATAACAGGGAAATTTGAAAGAGAGGTTTAGTCTTATTTTCATTATATTCGAGATTTTGTTTTTATGAGCAGGGACGTTTTCAATAGACCAGTACAACCATAATTACTATTTAGTGTCTTCCTTTCATCATTCTTCCTTCCCCAACTAATCCCTCATTCTCAGATTTAGTTCAGATTTTATATCTCAAGTCAGTTTTCAACATCGTTTTCGGCTAACGTTAATGTTCAGAATTGCTCTGTAGGTAAATCTCTCTCTCTCTCTCTCTCTCTCTCTCTCTCTCTCTCTCTCTCTCTCTCGTTCGTGTGTGGGTCCTACATTTTTATCTTGGAGAGAACAGATTAGTTTGTTGCTCAGAATGTGACTTGACTAGAGTTTTTAATCAAATGAGCATTTTCTTTTTATATTTTTAATTTATTCATATTTTAACAAAAGCCTCAATATTATACTTCAATCGTGTGTTCCTTTTGCTGTCCAACTTTGACTTAATAGACCACCTGCAAATGGCGTGTCACCTCCTCTGCTGCAGTTGAAGGTCTTGCACAATTTTCTTCGTTTAATTACTTAATTATAAAGTCAGTTATGATATGATATAGTTTTCTATCGTAATTGCAAAAGTTCATATCCTCTTGTGTAGGGCATAAATGACATTCTCTCTCTCTCTCTCTCTCTCTCTCTCTCTCTCTCTCTCTCTCTCTCTCTCTCTCTCTCTCTCTCTCTCTCTGAAATAATATCTACTTTGACTTGCGATTCTCGTCTCTTCAAAAGAGACCAATAATATCCTGCATTTGAAGGTATTGGGAAATGTAAGCAATGAATTTGATGAAACTATTGTCTTCCTCCATTAAGGTAAAGGACATTTCGTAAATGAAAAATCATTTCTCCGGGATGAAAGCATCACTCAATGTCTGTGTCACTATGATAGTTTGAACTCTTCCTTGTGTATCGCTCAAATTCTTTAAATATGAGTTGATATAAATTGTCTCGTTGGATATATGCGTGAAAAGTATTAAATCATAGTTTATATATGAAATATTTGTTTTAATGTTGCTAATATTTTAAAAATATTTTATCTTAATTATTCGTTACTTCTTATATCGCTTATTTATTTCCATGATTCCTTTCCCCACTGGGCTATTTTTCCATGTTGAAGCTCTTGGGCTTATAGCATCTTGCTTTTGCGACTAGGGTTGTAGCTTAGCTAATAATAATAATAGTAGTAGTAATAATAATAATAATAATAATAATAATATCTAATTCTAATTACAATTTTATCGAATTTCATGATCTCGCTAAACCCTTCGCCCGAAATGTTGTAATCTATTTTATCATCTTTTCTTGCATCTTGCTGTCCAACCTCTTTAACTATTGACCCATAGTGCCACAGAATTTGTACTCACTGGATTAGCATGATACGTCGCCTTCCCGCCCAAGAACAAAGAGATGTTTCCAAAATTCTTCAATAAGGGATAATTCCAATAAAATGTGACCTTTTTATAACTTTATCTTGAAGTTAGATTTTGTGTTCGATCGCTATTACAAAATCCTTCTGGTTAGAGAGTCTATACGTTAGCCTCTCTCTCTCTCTCTCTCTCTCTCTCTCTCTCTCTCTCTCTCTCTCTCTCTCTCTCTCTCTCTCTCTAACAGAGCCCAGGTCACACATATTCCTATTGCAAGACGAGTCTGGATCATGTTCATTTTCCTGTCTTGTATCGTAGCCTCCATTTCATTGTGCTCTTCTGGTTCGGGTCTCTATGTACGACCTAATGTCTTCAGGATATTTCCTCTTTATTATTAGAATTGTATTTATTGTTATAATGTATTTGCAGTTGTTCCCTCTGAACCTGGTTTGTTCTGCTTCCATATCGTAATGACCTTCGATGTCAGGATGCCAGAGAACTTCCAATCATTCATTCTTTCATATGGTACTTCACCTCCGTTCCCACTTTCATTTCGTAGGCTATCATTTTTAATTCCTTCGATTTGACAGTCCATATGAAATGAAAGACATTAACATAATTGGATGGCTTTTGTAGTTTGATTCTAAACAGTATGACGCTTTTTGTTCTCATGTTTACTTTATCGTTAGACAAGTTCATAACCTACATTACTTCGTCTTGTCCCACAATGGAAAGTTACAAGTTTCATTAAGTGACTTTGACTTCATTTGTATAAAAGAATAAAAGACTTCATGCATTGGCAGAAGAGAAGGCGTCTCTCTCTCTCTCTCTCTCTCTCTCTCTCTCTCTCTCTCTCTCTCATCTACGTAGTGGCATTAATTTTGCCAGATCCTTAGCACACCAATGAAATCACCACAAATTATAATGATACTGCCTCTTTTCCTTGCAAAATACTGAGATCTAAACAGCGAGTCAGATTAAACCACTTTCGACTTTCTCTGGCGTGTGCCCGAGCGATGCAGACAGACATTTCCTGCAAATGGTAGATACGTGTTTATATATATGATCTTTGTTGGACAATGACTTGAAATAGCGTTCATTAGAATATTACATAAATGATTTTTACGACCTAACCGGAAGCTGTGCCTGGTCTTTGACCAAAATGTTCAAATCTAGTCCTCCTTTCTTTCATCTTCCTGTGCAACTTCTCTAACTATTACCTCATTGTGCAACGGAATCTGTTCATGGTTGCGCTTACACAAGCAGTGTTCTTTCCTCACCACCCCCAGAGTCAGTCATATTTTTCAATATCCGCAAAAGTAGTTGAGTAAGGGTTGATTTTAATCAAATTTTTTATATTCCAAATCTGGATTCTAAAGTCAGCTTTTACATCAAGGACTTTAATTAATATCACATTAATTTCATATTCTCTCTCTCTCTCTCTCTCTCTCTCTCTCTCTCTCTCTCTCTCTCTCTCTCTCTCTCTCTCTCTCCAATATGACGAAGGTCTGTGTGAGTGTCCTTTTCCATAATTTTGTCGACTACCTTTCACCCCGTTCTCCTCTATAGAGAACTTCCAGCCATACAGAGATATAATTCTAGTCTCTCATATCGAAGTCTATTTTAATATGTGATGTGCAGAGCCCATCTTTTCCTATTCTAGTGTCAAAGCCTTTACATTTACCTATGACGACGAAGTTGGTTATGTTTTTGCCCCTGTTGCCACAATATTTATCATACAGAAATGAAACTTGCATGGATTAACTGTTATATAAAAAGCTGAAAATGATTCGATTTTGGAAGGTCAAGCAAAATGTCCAATTCACGTAATCAGCCATAAGTTTGGACATCTATGTCACACAGACTTTCAAACTTGGTTCATGTTTTACCGCGTGAAATTCCAAGCCAATTAATACAAGTTAAAGGTTAAAGGTTAAGGTTATAATAAGTTCGATAAATAAGTGCCCCTCAAGTTAAAGTATTCTTTTAAGAATTGCAAGATATACTTCATAATTGTAGCCTTATTATTTAGTTGTGAAGTTATCAGGTAACCAAATTACGTAAAACTTTCTTCTTGTTGCCGCAGTTTTTTTTTTTTTCTGTCAAATTTATTATTGAAAGTTGACTTCATTGTCGGTAAACAATGTATTTCTTTATTGTATGTCTTAAGGCGAGTAGAAATGGACAGGTTCCAAGTAAGGGGGAAAAAAAGACTAAGAAATGAAAATCCAATTCCCAACATTCCTTCTTGTAAGATATTCCACATAATTTTATTTTAGTATCGTTTCTATCCATTTTATTAATCCAAGTAGATTGAGATCGTTTTACTTCGGTGTTGGTCAATGAGAGAGTGATGTGGTGTATCAATGCAGATGCATTTCATCCATTTGGATACGGTAAGAAATGGTCTTGGGTAGTGAGTGCCATAGCCTCTGTAGTACCATGGTCTCTTCTTCCACTCTCTTGGATTAGAGTTCTCTTGCTTGAGGGTACACTCGGACACACTATGCTATCTAATTTCTCTTCCTCTGGTTTTGTCCCAAGTTTTTATATTTTAAATAGGAAATATTTATTCTAATATTGATGATCTTCTTAAAATATTTTATTTGTCCTTGCTTCCTTTCCCCACTGGGCTATTTTCCCTGTTGGAACCCTTGGGTTTATAGCATCTTGCTTTTCCAACTTGGATTGTAGCTTAGCAAGTAATAATAATAATAACAGTTCTTGTGATATTTTTCACTGTTAAAGTGTAGTGTCTTTTGTCTCTCGTAAAGTAGGGAACTTATTCAGCTCAGACCCTTTTTCTTATCCGTGAAGTCAGTAAGAGATTGTCAAAATTCTAGCATTTCTTTTTTCAAATAGAATTTATCATATTTTCCATGTTGCTGCTTAAAATCGGTCAATAGTGCAAGGGTTAAATATTTCAAGTCTTAAGGATTTTCCTTTGTATGTTTTATTTAAAATGATAGAATCTCAGAACTTATCCTAAATGGTAGGTTACTACTTTTGAGAGAGAGAGAGAGAGAGAGAGAGAGAGAGAGAGAGAGAGAGAGAGAGGAGAGAGAGATCTGAAATTAGAATTTTGTGATTGCCTTCTTTCATTTTTGCCCTCAATTTGACCTATAATGGGAAAGTTTTCTTTTCCGGGGACAGAGGAAAGGAAAGGCGTAATGAGAAAATGGACCCACAAAGGGAGTTTTGGGGCTGGGTGTCAGGGTGCTATAGGACCGTGTTTCTCTCTCTCTTTCTCTCTCTCTCTCTCTCTCTCTCTCGCTCTTTCTCTCTCTCTCTCTCTCTCTCTCTCTCTCTCTCTCTCTCTCTCTCTCTCTCTCTCATAGCAATATAGTATTATGACTATTCTTTTTTAACACTGGTATTCCAATGTGATGTAGGTCTCCATCCATGTGTGTCTTCTTATCAATTTGTGAACATTCACTCGTCCACTTGTGATGCTTCGTTCTTTTCTATTGAACAATATCAGCTATATTAGACTGTTTTTTTATAAGAGATTATCATCAGACGCAGGTCTCGTATTTCCATGTTCTTTTCTTTTATATTGATCGCCATTTTTTACCCTTGCTAGTAAAAAACAAAACTCCTTGTGCTGTTTTATCAGGTCATGAGGTTCCAACAATATTCATTATCCCTTCGGAGTGAATCGATTCTTAAGAAACAATCAATCGATGTATTTTGTTACGTGATTTCTCTCTCTCCTCTCCCTCTCTCTCCTCTCTCTCTCTCTCTCTCTCTCTCTCTCTCTCCTCTCTCTGTGATCAGATTCTATACGGGTAATAAAATATTATAATTTGTGTCGGTAAATGGAGCGAAATGTTCCGACATGGCATCTAGAATTTGTCAATGGCGAGATGTTGGAATTGTATTCCTTTAGTAATTTCCATGGTTTTGGTCTGCTACTTGACTACGTTATAGATAACTCTCGTATTGTCTCATAATTACAAGATAAATTTCCTGTTGTTATTGGCCTTCTAGAACTTCCGTTTAGGCGACAGCAGAAAGCAGCTTTCAACAAAGGCTTCTACGGCCATTTAGCCTCGCAGTTGAAAGAGATTTTGAGTCCTTCAGGTTTGCATAAAAACGAAATGTATTTGCTTGGGTTTAGATGGCTCATTTGCAGAGTTTTCTTTCTATTTCTGTCAACTTTTGTGCCCCCGGAAGCTGTAGAGCTTTTGAAGAAGGTGATGATTATCTATTAAGATTTTTTTTAAGTTAGAATTTATGAAATCTCACTATAATCTAGTGTCGACCAGGATATGTGATTGTTTTGAAATTGTTTAAGGATTTGATAACAATTAGTTTTTTTAATCATACTAGCAGTGAATAGCTTTATTTATGGGTTATTAACTTTTTTCTTTTTAAATTTTTGTGCTGCAGTATCTTGATGATACGTTATTCGTATCCTTTGATTTTGTTCTATTATTGATTTAATTTCACATTCGCGAAATGGGGTGTTAAAAATCGATCGTGTGATAGTGACTTTGATGCAATCTTGCACAGTTGAGGGTAATCCTTGCTTGTATGCAATGTCCTTCCACCCCTAGAGCTCCACCCATGTTTTAGCCTATGTTGAATAATTCCTGTGTCCCCTCCATCCTGTTGTTGCAACAGGACGATTAACTAATTCCTAAATCATAATGGAGCTGTCACTTTGTATAGCCTAGAATATTATGTTCGTATTCATCAAATTGCCTTCATTCCTAATTCATTTGCATATCTTCGCCTGTAGTAGAGACTGGCACGGATGGTCTAAAGGGGAACAAGTGCTGAACACACTAATTCTATTTGGGTTGATAATAGAGAGGTTGAATGACCAGTGATATACATTTGTCTCTTCCCAGACAATTTTCTCTCCTTGGTTCCTGCTTCCTTTCTTCCTGTGTTGTCTAACGTCATGATGTAACCTTTTGATGTCACCGTTATTTCTTAAGCTCAGAATGGCCAGCTGGTATCAACGCCAGGTTATCATCTAGTAACTCTCTCTCTCTCTCCTCTCTCTCTCTCTCTCTCTCTCTCTCCTCTCTCTCTCTCTCTCTCTCTCTCTCTCTCTCACACACACACACACACATTTAATGTAGGTCTGTATTGGTGTCCTTCTCGATACTTACGTGGACTGTCCTTTGTCCATTTGTTGATTCGTTCTTGTCTATAGCGAAATTCCATCGGTACAGAAATATACTTTCTAGATTTTCTATTATATCAAGGTCTATTTCAAGGTATGATATGCAGGGCCACTCGTTTATATTCTAGTCTATAGTTCACTTTATATCTGTAGTTATTTAAGCCTTGCAAGATAATACTTGATTATAGTCTGAATTTGTGGTTGACATTATTATTTTTCTCTATCAGGTAACTAAATTACGTACAATTTTCTAGTATGTAGGTGAAGTAGGGTCGAGTTTCTTCTGCATATTTATTGTTGAGGGTTGAGAGTTCATCGTCCATAGTCTACCAAGATTTCGTATTAGACAAAATTGCCCCGTGGTTTTTCAATGTTCACACCTCGCGAAACTATCCCCAATTGCAGCGAGTGTGGCACTATTTTAACTATGAAAACATACTCTTTTTATGAATGATCTGTTTTTAAAATACACATTTATGTCTTGGTTAGAAAACTATCTGATTCAAAGGTTTTGTGTTTTTAGTATTTTGATGTTTTTAAGAAGCACAGTTTTAATAGATAAAATTTAAATATCTATTTATTATAGGTTTTAATTTATAACTTCTTTTTATCAATAAGATTTGATATATTTCGTAGGAATCAAGTTTGACTAATGAGGTTAGTGTCTCAACCATCATTGTTTGCCATTAAACAATGTATGTTTTTTGTATGTTTTGTTTCGAGTCTTATAATTTGGTCCAATTTCTAAAGCGAAGGATTGTGTGTGTGTGTGTGTGTGTGTGTGTGTGGAGGGTGATGTAGGGCATATAGTGCCATCCAAAGCAGCATCAACTAGAGGGGCACCCAGCAGAGTGCTGACCTCCGCCGCAGCAGCTTATTTCTCGACCTTTCGTTCAACCTTGACCGTTGACCTTAACATGTATTAATTGGCG
>NC_090726.1:39624928-39627428 GCF_036898095.1 Palaemon carinicauda | reverse complement strand
AAAATACCCCCTTTCCCTTTAAAACCCCCTTTCCCTTTAAAACCCCCTTCCCTTTTTAATCCCTCCCCTTGTTAATTTCAACAATTAACTGTAAAAGATGTGAACAATTCAAGTTGGGTAGAATCAAAGTCGATAATATGGTTTGTAAGGGAAGCTAAGTTTAACCTCTTTCACATTGCTTACTAGATCACTCTTTAATTAAGGTTCATCTGCAGGATGTTGTTCAACTCTTGATCTACAAATAACATTCTTAGATGGGATTGGATTTTTGCATTTGGTCTAAAAGAATGTCAGGAGGCTTCAGACCTACTTTTGTCTACTCGCAGAATTTGGTTGAGATCAACACAATAACAGTGATGAAATACGTTGCATTATTGAAGATATGGGTTCTCAAAAACGTCTTTGGATTTGGTAGTAGACATAGCAGTTGGCATATACTGTGAGGTGTGAATATGTGAATAGTTTGACTCTCTCTCTCTCTCTCTCTCTCTCTCTCTCTCTCTCTCTCTCTCTCTCTCTCATTTACCCTATGATTTCATCTTTTCATTAATGTCAATATTATCAAACATCCCTTTGGTTCCTTCCAATAGCCTAGCATAGCCTATTTTACTTAGTCTCAGCTGCTGTTGTCATGGTTTTCCTCATGATTGTGTAGGAGGTGTTTTTGGAAGTACGCTGGGTGTTATTCAGTATTTCTTCATGACAAGATGTAGAGATACTAGATTGTGAAGGTACTAGATAGTAGTACTGAGAGAGAGAGAGAGAGAGAGAGAGAGAGAGAGAGAGAGAGAAGGGCCTTGCCATATTTCAGATACTTAGAAAATGTACTCTAGACGATAAACAGTTTGAGTGTTGGTTCCACAGTGGTTTGGTTGATTTGGTTTAAACTTTAGAAACTTCATTTGCTGAGAGCCACCAGCAGCGACCATTGCATTGTCCTTAAATCTCACCTTGTTTTTTTTTTCTTTTATTTCATGAAGGCGATGAATGCAAGAGTTGATGGGAGAAGAACAAGAGGAAGGCCAAGGTTTGGGTGGATGGATGGTGTGAAGAAAGCTCTGGGTGATAGGAGGATAGATGTGAGAGAGGCAAGAGAGCGTGCTAGAAATAGGAATGAATGGCGAGTGATTGTGACGCAGTTCCAGTAGGCCCTGCTGCTTCCTCCGGTGCCTTAGATGACCGCGGATGTAGCAGCAGTAGGGGATTCAGCAGTATGAAGCTTCATCTGTGGTGGATAATGTGGGAGGGTGGGCTGTGGCACCCTAGCAGTACCAGCTGAACTCGGTTGAGTCCCTTGTTAGGCTGGGAGGAACGTAGAGAGTAGAGGTCCCCTTTTTTGTTTTTTTTTCATTTGTTGATGTCGGCTACCCCCCAAAATTGGGGGAAGTGCCTTGGTATATGTATGTATGTACTTTGCTATTAAGAGAAGTATCCAAATGTTTTTTTCCGAGCGGTACTATCTTTGAAGAATATTAAATGGCACCGTAATACCGGCTTTTCCAGTCTCATCGAGAAGCATGTTCTTATTTCTTCAGCCAATCAGTATTACCATCAAGGCCACGAGTTGTGAATGTTTCTTAGTTTTCCAAATAAATTTTTCTTTAGGGTATTAATTCATATTATTTTCATATATCATGATTTTCCATTATTTTTGCTTCTGTAAAAATATTTATTATCTGAATACTTGCTGTGATTATTTTTAAATCCTTGTTTCAGGCCAGATTTATTTTTTCCTCTATAAAATGATAAGTTTATTAAGTTCTCCAAGTTATTTCATTATCCTTCCTTTGATAACTTGACGAAATCTTTGGGAATAACCGTCTCCTTGCGTAACTTCAGATATTTTGAAAAGTCCTTGTGATTTGACTCTATTGTCAGGTCTTTGTAAGAATTTTTCTGTGATGAACTTCGCTCGCTTGGTTAAGGTACTTTACAACGTTTTCCATGTTTGTATATGTTAGAATAAAATTCTGAAGATAGGAGACAATATATGTTACCAATAGTTCTTTATATAATTCATATAGTTCTTTTTATAATTCTGACCATCCATTGCATTTAGATCTTCCCAGACTCTACGTAGTACTAGGTTTGCATTCTAACAGTTTTGCCTTCTTCACCATACGGCTCAACACTACACAGTATTCGAAATTTTTTATTTCAGCTGTGACCAGATTATGGAAAGATCTTCTTAATCAGGCAGTTGAATAGCTGGAACTCCAGAGGTTCAAACTTGCAGCGAATACTTTTATGTTCAACAGGTTGACATAAATCTCTCTACATGCTTTACATATAACATTAATTCAAACGTTATTACTGATCTTATGACATGGATGGATGGAGTGAAGAAAGCTCTGGGTGATAGGAGGGTAGATGTGAGAGAGGCAAGAGAGCATGCTAGAATAGGAATGAATGGCGAGCGATTGTGACACAGTTTCGGTAGGCCCTGCTGCTTCCTCCGGTGCCTTAAATGACCGCGGAGGTAGCAGCAGTAGGGGATTCA
>NC_090726.1:39607428-39619928 GCF_036898095.1 Palaemon carinicauda | reverse complement strand
ATTACTTCATGACTTAAGATTTCTTTTAGTAGTTTTTTATAGTTCACTTCTCCTTATTTTTGGCATTGCTGGGTAACATTAAGGATAATGAAATCTTTGTATTGAGGTCGCCTGACTTTATTCCAATTTTCATTTCGAATTTTTTCTAGTTAATTTCTGCTATATATAGTTTTTGTGTGGTTGAGTTATTGTGTGATTCTGGGAAACGAAGCTGTTTTGACGAGTTTATTAATATGCTTCTTAATATTGTAAGGCTTGATTTGTATACGTTATAATGCACAGGAAGGAAAATAGACACTTTGTTTATATTATCCATTACATGCAGGACGACTTTTTTTTATATTGTATTAATGGTAATTCCTAATAAAAAAAATACAATGGACACAAGTAAAATTCTTGAAAAGCACTGGCAGACCTCACACTAGTGTTCTCTTAGCTACCTGTTTCCTCAGGGACTTACAATCCCTGACTGACTGACTTACAACCCCTGACTGACTGACTTACAACCTTACTACCTTTCAACCTTACTACCTTACAACCTTCTGATTAAACCTCCTCCCCCCCACCCCCCTACCCCTTTCAGCTTGTCCAAAAACTAGTCCACTCTGGAATTCCTGCCGGTTCCCTGACACAAAAATCTAATTACTTATAGAAGTCAAAGCGTTTGGGTACACAGACTAATACATTTCTCTGAAATAGATACCAGTGTACGTGTATATTATTTTACTTTGCGAAATTAGAAATTTGTTTAGGTACATTTAATTTTGCTATAATCAAAATTGTCTCGATTTTAGGAATTTTCTCCATTTACCAGCCATTATATTTTTAATCATATTTAGTGTTAAGGTTTACTTTTCAAGAGTTTTGTGGTTATTCATAGTTTTGTAGTTACACATTTTTCCACTTTGAAAGTTTGTAGTTACACATTTGTCACACACTTTTCTACTTTGAAAATTTGCTAAAAATTTGAATTGCTCTTCTACTTTGAAAAATTGCAGTTACTTTTCTACTATTGACATTTTGGGTAACATATTTTGGTCCTCATTTCTTAATACCACCAGTTTCATTTGTATTTTTCTAACACAATGGAGAAATTTATGAGTTGAATAAAACCAAATGTTTAAAAAACCATATAAAGTTTTCTCTAGTCATTTTTTAGTTATAATTTATTGATAAAGTTCGTCGTGTTATAAGAAAATCTAAAATTTTCCATATTAGTTTTAGAACAACTTTGATTACACTGCCAGTAAGGTTACAAAAAACAATAAACCATTTCAATTAATATATTTATCGATTTCTTTGCAGTTTTAAATGTGAATAGAAATAGATATCCCTTCATACAGATTTTGGTTACAATGTGAATGAAGCAAAACCAATTATAAAATAAGCTCATACAACTCAAATGAATATTAATCTACTGTCAGTTCACAATCGAGTATTTTTAACAGTCAAATCAAGATGTATTTAGTTATAAACAACAGAATACAATTATCTTACAATGATCACAAATTAACACCCAAACACTCCATAAGGTTACTGGCAAGTTCCACACAGCATTCCTCTTCTGCTGCTTGTGTGTCTTGTCCCCGTCTAGCTTGAACTGACCTCTTCCCTCGAACTACCTTCTGGCGAAACAGAAAACTAGTCCAAACTAGGATTTCTGCCGGCTATCTGTCAAAAGATATAATTAGCATTTTATATTAGTAAATTATTTTATATATTCACAGCAAAATACTAGATGGCTATGACTTCAGTTTATGCATACATTTTACTAAACGAAATGTTATGTATGTTTAGACTTTGATACTGAAAATAGAAGGCCTTTCAAGCATTTAATGTAGATCTCTCTCTCTCTCTCTCTCTCTCTCTCTCTCTCTCTCTCTCTCTCTCTCTCTCTCTCTCTCTCTTTGTAAGAACGATTAAAGGATACAAAATTTGCTTATTTACTCTCTCTCTCTCTCTCTTTTGTAAGAACGATTAAAGGATACAAAATTTGCTTATTTACTCTCTCTCTCTCTCTCTCTCTCTCTCTCTCTCTCTCTCTCTCTCTCTCTCTCTCTCTCTCTCTCTCTCTCTCTCTCTTTGTAAGAACGATTAAAGGATACAAAATTTTCTTATTTAATCGTGTAATGGCACGCGTGCAATTCAAAACCTAATTAGAGTGAATGTTTTTTTTTTATTGTTGTGAGTTACAGACAGACCACTTTGGTGGGTATGGTGCGTTTGGTAGGGCAGGGGACCCGTTGTAATTTGCTCTCTCTCTCTCTCTCTCTCTCTCTCTCTCTCTCTCTCTCTCTCTCTTTCTCTCTCTCCTCTCTCTCTCTCTCTCTCTCTCTCTCTCCTCTCTCTCTCTCTCTCTCTCTGTTGGTTTTAGTTATGAATTGCTTTTACAGAATCACTACTGCTATTGGGAATACAAAAATTACTGCTGTCGTTGGAACTCTCGCGGTGTACTGTAGGCATTGGTTACAGATCTTTGCACTGTTATTATTATTATTATTATTATTATTATTATTTATTATTTATTATTTATTATTATCACTACTAGCTGAGCTAGAACCCAAGTTGGAAAAGCAATATGCTATAAGCACATGTGCTTCAACAGGGAAAAACAGTCAGTGAGGAAAGGAAAGTAAGGAAATAAATAAACGATATGAGAAGTATTGAACAATTGAATTAAAATTTCTTTAAAAACAATAACAACAATAAAACAGATATTTCATATATAAACCATAGAAAGACTTGTCAGACTTTTCAACATAAAAACATTCGCTGCAAGTTTGAACTTTTGAATCTTTGGCAGGTGTGTACTGAATATATCACCCTTGGATCTCTCTCTCTCTCTCTCTCTCTCCTCTCTCTCTCTTCTCTCTCTCTCTCTCTCTCTTAGGGATTTCTGTCTTTACAGTAGTGGTTTGTGCCTTGTCATTTATCATCTCGATTTTGTGTGGTGATATTTATCAAGATGGCCACTTGTTATTGGCAATCGTTGTTACGCCTACCATACTCCTGCTTTGTTTCAATTTGAACTCTTGAAATCATCATGGGATTGCTGTTAGCTCTAAGTGAATGCCTTCACTACCTGGCATTCAAAGCCTTTTGGTATTAGCGCCTTATACAACGCACAGATTTCCTAAGCAAGGTTAATCGTGTGAACTATATTCTTTGACTCGCCTCTCTGGATGACCCTGTGTGTCTCAATCCTTACGTTTTGTTTATAAAATTCCGCTCAGTCTTCGGATTCCAGTACCTTAAAGAACACAATTTCAATGCTGGTAGACTTTTGGTTGGTAATTATATGCGAATTTTGTTCCTCTGTTGTTGTGTGTTGTTGTTTATTCATTATTTTTTTTTTTTTTTTTATTAGAATGATATAGGCGATGGGCATTTTGAATTAATAATCTCTGTCAGTCAATCAGGATTTGAGGGCAGGGTAATACGATGTTGATTTTAAAGGCTGTGGTAATTTTAAGTTTTTTTAGGGCAGGGTCATTAATATGATTTTGATAGTAGGGTCATTATAGGTTATGATTTTATATTGGGATAGGAACGTACTGTCTCTTCAAAACTGCTTAGCTCTTTGTAGTATGTCTGAAAAGTTGCTTCTCTTGTTTTTGAAATTACGAATATAAAATAACTTACTTATTGGTAATGTTTGACAGTAGTTTGGAAGGGGAAAATCTCTCTCTCTCTCTCTCTCTCTCTCTCTCTCTCTCTCTCTCTCTCTCTCTCTCTCTCCAATCCAAATAGGTTTTTTACTTTCTATCCCTCCATTTAAAAATAGGTTTTTTCATTCTCTCAAGCGTTTTTTCTCAAGAAGCAATTTGAAAACTTGACAATTTCACTCAAAAAGCATTATGTTTATTGCCATATTTGTTTGTATTAGTCTCTCTCTAGGTCCAATATTTTGTTGCCCCCTCTCTCTTAATGTCCAATGTCTTTTCATTTCACCTCTATATTCATATCCATATTTTGTTCTTTCCTCTCTGCACTCTTCTAAGTCCCTTATCTAAATTTATTTTCTTAATGCCAGTATTTTTTTCTTTCATTTAAGTCAAAATTGATATGTTGATCTTCCACTGATTCTCATTCTTCATATGTTTTGATTGTTGGTTTTATATGTGGTCATTTGTTCCTTATTCAATTTCAACGATAATACCATTTTTTATCTTTCATAATTGTTTTATATCTAGTTTAAGGAAATAATTGTTTGACTCAAAGCTCTCAGAATTTGATATAATGATCGGGGTTAATTTTATGGAAATAATTGACTCAAAGCTCTCAGAATTTGCTTTACTAATCAGTGTTTATTTTAGTGAAATAATTGAATCGTAACTCAGAAGTTACCTAATTGATCATGGTATATTGTCTGAGAGTTAGCGTTAAAATTTTTGCTTAGTGTTATTTCGTATACATTGTATAAGTAAAATAAATTATAAGCCACGAAAAGAAAAATGAAGACTTGATTGGTTAGTACCAAAGTCCAAATGAGTGACATGGACGGACTTGAGTCCTGTCGATATCACCAATTTGGACTTGGGTGTAAAACTCCTATCAAAGTCTTTCATTTCATATTTCGTAGCTATGGTCATGACGGTGTCAGTGAATTCATGGGAGAAAGAAGGGATATTTTGTCTAGTCTTTAGTCAAATTTCATCAGTCAGGAATTGTTTCATGTAAAAACATGTTACACATGAAATATACGACAATACTAATTCAGATTTTATTATTCACAGGAATGAGCTTCGATAGAGTGTGCGCCAGTCCTGCGAGCCATCAAGAGGAGAGAGTTGGCAGTCTGCGAGCCATCAAGAGGAGAGAGTGGCAGTCCTGTGAGCCATCAAGAGAGAGAGTGGCAGTCCTGTGAGCCATCAAGAGGAGAGTGCCAGTCCTGCGAGCCCACAAGAGGAGAGAGTGGCAGTCCTGTGAGCCCACAAGAGGAGAGAGTGGCAGTCCTGTGACCATCAAGAGGAGAGAGTGGCAGTCCTGTGAGCCATCAAGAGGAGAGAGTGGCAGTCCTGTGAGCCATCAAGAGGAGAGTGCCAGTCCTGCGAGCCCACAAGAGGAGAGAGTGGCAGTCCTGTGAGCCCACAAGAGGAGAGAGTGGCAGTCCTGTGACCATCAAGAGGAGAGAGTGGCAGTCCTGTGAGCCATCAAGAGGAGAGAGTGGCAGTCCTGTGAGCCATCAAGAGGAGAGCCCCAGTTCTGTGAGCCCACAAGAGGAGAGAGCGCCAGTCCTGTGAGCCCACAAGAGGAGAGAGCGCCAGTCCTGTGAGCCATCAAGGAGGAGAGAGTGGCAGTCCTGTGAGCCATCAAGAGGAGAGAGTGGCAGTCCTGTGAGCCATCAAGAGGAGAGTGCCAGTCCTGCGAGCCCACAAGAGGAGAGAGTGGCAGTCCTGTGAGCCCACAAGAGGAGAGAGTGGCAGTCCTGTGACCATCAAGAGGAGAGAGTGGGCAGTCCCTGTGAGCCATCAAGAGGAGAGTGCCAGTCCTGCGAGCCACAAAGAGGAGAGAGTGGCAGTCCTGTGAGCCCACAAGAGGAGAGAGTGGCAGTCCTGTGAGCCATCAAGAGGAAGAGAGTGGCAGTCCTGTGAGCCATCAAGAGGAGAGAGTGGCAGTCCTTGTGAGCCATCAAGAGGAGAGAGTGGCAGTCCTGCGAGCCATCAAGAGGAGAGAGTGGCAGTCCTGTGAGCCATCAAGAGGAGAGAGTGGCAGTCCTGTGAGCCATCAAGAGGAGAGAGTGGCAGTCCTGTGAGCCATCAAGAGGAGAGTGCCAGTCCTGCGAGCCCACAAGAGGAGAGAGTGGCAGTCCTGCGAGCCCACAAGAGGAGAGAGTGCAGTCCTGTGAGCCATCAAGAGGAGAGAGTGGCAGTCCTGTGAGCCATCAAGAGGAGAGTGCCTGTCCTGCGAGCCCACAAGAGGAGAGAGTGGCAGTCCTGTGAGCCCACAAGAGGAGAGAGTGGCAGTCCTGTGACCATCAAGAGGAGAGAGTGGCAGTCCTGTGAGCCATCAAGAGGAGAGAGTGGCAGTCCTGTGAGCCATCAAGAGGAGAGAGTGGCTAGTCCTGTGACCATCAAGAGGAGAGCCCCAGTTCTGTGAGCCCACAAGAGGAGAGAGCGCCAGTCCCTGTGAGCCCACAAGAGGAGAGAGCGCCAGTCCTGTGAGCCCACAAGAGGAGAGCGCCAGTCCTGTGAGCCATCAAGAGGAGAGCCCCAGTCCTGTGAGCCATCAAGAGGAGAGAGTGCCAGTCCTGTGAGCCATCAAGAGGAGAGAGTGGCAGTCCTGTGAGCCATCAAGAGGAGGAGAGTGGCAGTCCTGTGAGCCATCAAGAGGAGAGAGTGGTAGTCCTGTGAGCCATCAAGAGGAGAGTGCCAGTCCTGCGAGCCATCAAGAGGAGAGTGCCAGTCCTGCGAGCCATCAAGAGGAGAGTGCCAGTCCTGCGAGCCATCAAGAGGAGAGTGCCAGTCCTGCGAGCCATCAAGGAGAGTGCCAGTCCTGCGAGCCATCAAGAGGAGAGAGTGGCAGTCCTGTGAGCCCACAAGAGGATGAGAGTGGCAGTCCTGTGACCATCAAGAGGAGAGCCCCAGTTCTGTGAGCCCACAAGAGGAGAGAGCGCCAGTCCTGTGAGCCCACAAGAGGAGAGCGCCAGTCCTGTGAGCCATCAAGAGGAGAGAGTGGCAGTCCTGTGAGCCATCAAGAGGAGAGTGCCAGTCCTGCGAGCCCACAAGAGGAGAGAGTGGCAGTCCTGTGAGCCCACAAGAGGAGAGAGTGGCAGTCCTGTGACCATCAAGAGAGAGGAGTGGCAGTCCTGTGAGCCATCAAGAGGAGAGAGTGGCAGTCCTGTGACCATCAAGAGGAGAGCCCCAGTTCTGTGAGCCCACAAGAGGAGAGAGCGCCAGTCCTGTGAGCCCACAAGAGGAGAGAGCGCCAGTCCTGTGAGCCATCAAGAGGAGAGAGTGGCAGTCCTGTGACCATCAAGAGGAGAGCCCCAGTTCTGTGAGCCCACAAGAGGAGAGAGCGCCAGTCCTGTGAGCCCACAAGAGGAGAGAGCGCCAGTCCTGTGAGCCCACAAGAGGAGAGAGCGCCAGTCCTGTGAGCCATCAAGAGGAGAGAGTGGCAGTCCTGTGAGCCATCAAGAGGAGAGAGTGGCAGTCCTGTGAGCCATCAAGAGGAGAGTGCCAGTCCTGCGAGCCCACAAGAGGAGAGAGTGGCAGTCCTGTGAGCCCACAAGAGGAGAGAGTGGCAGTCCTGTGACCATCAAGAGGAGAGAGTGGCAGTCCTGTGAGCCATCAAGAGGAGAGAGTGGCAGTCCTGTGAGCCATCAAGAGGAGAGTGCCAGTCCTGCGAGCCCACAAGAGGAGAGAGTGGCAGTCCTGTGAGCCCACAAGAGGAGAGAGTGGCAGTCCTGTGACCATCAAGAGGAGAGAGTGGCAGTCCTGTGAGCCATCAAGAGGAGAGAGTGGCAGTCCTGTGAGCCATCAAGAGGAGAGAGTGGCAGTCCTGTGAGCCATCAAGAGGAGAGAGTGGCAGTCCTGCGAGCCATCAAGAGGAGAGAGTGGCAGTCCTGTGAGCCATCAAGAGGAGAGAGTGGCAGTCCTGTGACCATCAAGAGGAGAGAGTGGCAGTCCTGTGAGCCATCAAGAGGAGAGAGTGGCAGTCCTGTGAGCCATCAAGAGGAGAGAGTGGCAGTCCTGTGAGCCATCAAGAGGAGAGAGTGGCAGTCCTGCGAGCCATCAAGAGGAGAGAGTGGCAGTCCTGTGAGCCATCAAGAGGAGAGAGTGGCAGTCCTGTGAGCCATCAAGAGGAGAGGTGCCAGTCCTGCGAGCCCACAAGAGGAGAGAGTGGCAGTCCTGTGAGCCCACAAGAGGAGAGAGTGGCAGTCCTGTGACCATCAAGAGGAGAGCCCCAGTTCTGTGAGCCCACAAGAGGAGAGAGCGCCAGTCCTGTGAGCCCACAAGAGGAGAGCGCCAGTCCTGTGAGCCATCAAGAGGAGAGAGTGGCAGTCCTGTGAGCCATCAAGAGGAGAGAGTGGCAGTCCTGTGAGCCATCAAGAGGAGAGTGCCAGTCCTGCGAGCCCACAAGAGGAGAGAGTGGCAGTCCTGTGAGCCCACAAGAGGAGAGAGTGGCAGTCCTGTGACCATCAAGAGGAGAGCCCCAGTTCTGTGAGCCCACAAGAGGAGAGAGCGCCAGTCCTGTGAGCCCACAAGAGGAGAGAGCGCCAGTCCTGTGAGCCCACAAGAGGAGAGCGCCAGTCCTGTGAGCCATCAAGAGGAGAGAGTGGCAGTCCTGTGAGCCATCAAGAGGAGAGAGTGGTAGTCCTGTGAGCCATCAAGAGGAGAGTGCCAGTCTGCGAGCCATCAAGAGGAGAGTGCCAGTCCTGCGAGCCATCAAGAGGAGAGTGCCAGTCCTGCGAGCCATCAAGAGGAGAGTGCCAGTCCTGCGAGCCATCAAGAGGAGAGTGCCAGTCCTGCGAGCCATCAAGGAGAGTGCCAGTCCTGCGAGCCATCAAGAGGAGAGCGCCAGTTCTGTGAGCCCACAAGAGGAGAGAGTGGCAGTCCTGTGAGCCATCAAGAGGAGAGAGTGGCAGTCCTGTGACCATCAAGAGGAGAGAGTGGCAGTCCTGTGACCATCAAGAGGAGAGAGTGGCAGTCCTGTGGGCCCACAAGAGGAGAGAGTGCCAGTCCAGTGAGCCCACAAGAAGAGAGTGCCAGTCCAGTGAGTCATCAAGAGGAGAGAGTGGCAGTCCTGCGAGCCCTCAAGAGGAGAGTGCCAGTCCTGTGAGGCATCAAGAGGAGAGAGTGGCAGTCCTGTGACCATCAAGAGGAGAGAGTGGCAGTCCTGTGGGCCCACAAGAGGAGAGAGTGCCAGTCCAGTGAGCCCACAAGAAGAGAGAGTGCCAGTCCAGTGAGTCATCAAGAGGAGAGAGTGGCAGTCCTGCGAGCCCTCAAGAGGAGGAGTGCCAGTCCTGTGAGCCATCAAGAGGAGAGAGTGGCAGTCCTGTGAGCCATCAAGAGGAGAGAGTGGCAGTCCTGTGAGCCACCAAGAGGAGAGAGTGGCAGTCCTGTGAGGCATCAAGAGGAGAGAGTGCCAGTCCAGTGAGTCATCAAGAGGAGAGGAGTGCCAGTCCAGTGAGTCATCAAGAGGAGAGAGTGGCAGTCCTGCGAGCCCTCAAGAGGAGAGTGCCAGTCCTGTGAGGCATCAAGAGGAGAGAGTGGCAGTCCTGTGAGCCATCAAGAGGAGAGAGTGGCAGTCCTGTGAGCCACCAAGAGGAGAGAGTGGCAGTCCTGTGAGGCATCAAGAGGAGAGAGTGGCAGTCCTGTGAGCCATCAAGAGGAGAGAGTGGCAGTCGTGTGAGCCATCAAGAGGAGAGAGTGGCAGTCGTGTGAGCCATCAAGAGGAGAGAGTGGCAGTCGTGTGAGCCATCAAGAGGAGAGAGTGGCAGTCGTGTGAGCCATCAAGAGGAGAGAGTGGCAGTCCTGTGAGCCATCAAGAGGAGAGAGTGGCAGTCGTGTGAGCCATCAAGAGGAGAGAGTGGCAGTCCTGTGAGCCCTCAAGAGGAGAGTGCCAGTCCTGTGAGGCATCAAGAGGAGAGAGTGGCAGTCCTGTGACCATCAAGAGGAGAGAGTGGCAGTCCTGTGGGCCCACAAGAGGAGAGAGTGCCAGTCCAGTGAGCCCCACAAGAAGAGAGAGTGCCAGTCCAGTGAGTCATCAAGAGGAGAGAGTGGCAGTCCTGCGAGCCCTCAAGAGGAGGAGTGCCAGTCCTGTGAGGCATCAAGAGGAGAGAGTGGCAGTCCTGTGAGCCATCAAGAGGAGAGAGTGGCAGTCCTGTGAGCCCCAAGAGGAGAGAGTGGCAGTCCTGTGAGGCATCAAGAGGAGAGAGTGGCAGTCCTGTGAGCCATCAAGAGGAGAGAGTGGCAGTCGTGGTGAGCCATCAAGAGGAGAGAGTGGCAGTCGTGTGAGCCATCAAGAGGAGAGAGTGGCAGTCGTGTGAGCCATCAAGAGGAGAGAGTGGCAGTCGTGTGAGCCATCAAGAGGAGAGAGTGGCAGTCGTGTGAGCCATCAAGAGGAGAGAGTGGCAGTCGTGTGAGCCATCAAGAGGAGAGAGTGGCAGTCGTGTGAGCCATCAAGAGGAGAGAGTGGCAGTCGTGTGAGCCATCAAGAGGAGAGAGTGGCAGTCGTGTGAGCCATCAAGAGGAGAGAGTGGCAGTCGTGTGAGCCATCAAGAGGAGAGAGTGGCAGTCGTGTGAGCCATCAAGAGGAGAGAGTGGCAGTCGTGTGAGCCATCAAGAGGAGAGAGTGGCAGTCCTGTGAGCCATCAAGAGGAGAGAGTGGCAGTCGTGTGAGCCATCAAGAGGAGAGAGTGGCAGTCCTGTGAGCCATCAAGAGGAGAGAGTGGCAGTCGTGTGAGCCATCAAGAGGAGAGAGTGGCAGTCGTTGTGAGCCCATCCAAGAGGAGAGAGTGGCAGTCGTGTGAGCCATCAAGAGGAGAGAGTGGCAGTCGTGTGAGCCATCAAGAGGAGAGAGTGGCAGTCCTGTGAGCCATCAAGAGGAGAGAGTGGCAGTCGTGTGAGCCATCAAGAGGAGAGAGTGGCAGTCGTGTGAGCCATCAAGAGGAGAGAGTGGCAGTCGTGTGAGCCATCAAGAGGAGAGAGTGGCAGTCGTGTGAGCCATCAAGAGGAGAGAGTGGCAGTCGTGTGAGCCATCAAGAGGAGAGAGTGGCAGTCGTGTGAGCCATCAAGAGGAGAGAGTGGCAGTCGTGTGAGCCATCAAGAGGAGAGAGTGGCAGTCGGTGTGAGCCATCAAGAGGAGAGAGTGGCAGTCGTGTGAGCCATCAAGAGGAGAGAGTGGCAGTCCTGTGAGCCATCAAGAGGAGAGAGTGGCAGTCGTGTGAGCCATCAAGAGGAGAGAGTGGCAGTCGTGTGAGCCATCAAGAGGAGAGAGTGGCAGTCGTGTGAGCCATCAAGAGGAGAGAGTGGCAGTCGTGTGAGCCATCAAGAGGAGAGAGTGGCAGTCGTGTGAGCCATCAAGAGGAGAGAGTGGCAGTCGTGTGAGCCATCAAGAGGAGAGAGTGGCAGTCGTGTGAGCCATCAAGAGGAGAGAGTGGCCAGTCGTGTGAGCCATCAAGAGGAGAGAGTGGCAGTCCTGTGAGCCATCAAGAGGAGCGCCGCCCCCCCCCATATAAAAAAAATCAGCCGGTAATCCAGGGCTTATATAACGCAGTTTCTGGACACTCTTCGTAAACGTTTTTTATTCAAGAAATTATGAATTTTAATTTTTTTTTTTTTTGGTTCTTTGGATTATGTATAAAATGGCCTGTCAACTTTTGTGTATTTCATTGTTCAAGTCCTGCTTTTAGGTCATATTTTTTTTGGATTGTCAACTTGTATTTCTGTTTGAATGTTGCCTTGAATAATTTTTTGCTCTAAAACTTTTTTTAGATTTATTCCATTTTTTTGCCATACAATATTTTGTGGCTTTATTCAATTATTTGCCCTACAATTTTTGCTCATTTTTGGCTGTATAATTTTTCCTGTCAACTCTGTATTCCCCATGTTCAAGTTTTTTTTTTTCAACGTGAAAAATAAAAGAAAAATATATTTTTCAAACTTTCATTTCAAAACCACAAAATACCAAAAAAAAGGGGTGTATTCAAAGAATAAAAGTATTGATTCACAGGTTTATTTTATTTTAAGGTTTTCTCACAGATACAGCATAGAATGGTGTTTTAAGACAGCATAGAATGGTGTTTTAAGAGTTAGTTCAATGAGTAGTCAATTTTAGCTCTTGAGTTGCCTTTAGCTATTTTGTAAATGAATTTTTAAAGATAGGTTTGCAGACCGCAAACCTTTTTGTACCAGGGAAGAATGAGCAACCAGGGTCCCCCTTCACTGGTGTGGTCTGGAACTGGTTCCGGATTCTTCCAATACCGGCCGGAAGAAGGGGGCGATGTATCTGCTGCTGGAAGCACCAGGATTTCAGCCAGTTCTGGTTTGCAGACCGCAAAACCTTTTAGTACCAGGGAAGAATGAGCGACCAGGGTCCCCCTTCACTGGTGTGGTCTGGAACTGGTTCCGGATTCTTCCAATACCGGCCGGAAGAGGGGCCGATGTATCTGCTGCTGGAAGCCACCAGGATTTCAGCCAGTTCTGGAAAGTTATACATGCATTTACTTGAACCATAGTTTCTGAGTCATGATTATTAGCCAAATGAAACTGATAAATTACTTATTATTAAACAAACATGGACACGAAATTTTAGATCAATTGAATTATGTAAGATGATATAATTGTTTGGCAAACTCAAAAAATCATTATACAGTATAGGAATAAAATATCCAAATATGACAGAATTCAAGAATAAAAAAATATTGATTAAATTTATACTTATTAGTGAGTAAACAAAGATAATTGTTTATGCTTTAAATAACGAAACATGAATGTGGTGAATAGAATGTATAGAAAAAGCCATGATTCACGTGAAAAAATTGAGTTAACGATGTG
>NC_090726.1:39603116-39605616 GCF_036898095.1 Palaemon carinicauda | reverse complement strand
TGGAATTACATCATAATTACAAAGTTTTGTTTAATCGTATTTCTTTTGAATTACATTGTGATTACAGAGTATGTCTATTTGATGATATTTCTTTGGAATTACATCATAATTACAAAGTTTGTCTTTTTAATCGTATGTCTTTTGAATTACAATATAAAAAACGATGTAATTAGAATGAAAAATATATATATTTTTAGAAACTACACTCCCACTGGAATATTGGGAAAATAGAAAAGTTTAAATTTAGCAGCAACATCTGGAAAAGAGTACACTGTTGAATATTTGCCGTAAAAAACCGGTTTAAAATTATAGAATAAATGGTGCCAGGCATTTACTGTTTTAAAAACGGATATATTGCCGTAAAATAGTAATATTACGGTAACCAACCACTAAAAGATCATAACAAAGTATGGTAAAAATTACAGTTGCCTGTATTTTACTAAAATACGACTGAGAACAGTATATATTTACGGAGAATTTCTGATTAAAATTACGGTTTTTTAACAGTGTAGTTCTCGATAAAAGGAAAAGTCTCATGATTCCAGAAAAAAAACAGTAATCCAATAAAACTTGATGGAAGTAGAAATGTTAGTAATTCTCTATTACACTATGGGTACAGAGACGGCCCATTTTTAGAAACTGCTCCTACCGAAATATGGGGAAAACTAAAATAGATTGAGTGTAGGGAATTTTCCATCAAGAAATTATCGCTTTTTTTTTTTTTTTTTTTTTTTTTTTTTTGTATGTAATCAAAATAATGATAGAAAAAATCTCGGTATATAATCAGACACATAATAAATTTATTAATTTCAATAATAATAATTTTAATATTTTCAGTAATTTAGCAACATCTGGAAAGGAATAGTATTTCATAAAAAAAAAAAGAAGGCTCATGACTCCAGAAAAAACAGTTGACCAATATTTTTTTTTTCATTAATAATAATTTCATAATTTTAACAACATCTGGAAAAGAATAGCATTCAATAAAATGGAGAGTCTCATGATTCCAGAAAAAAAAAAAAAACAGTAATACAATCAAACTTGACCAATATTTTTTTTTTCATTAATAATAATTTCAATCATTTAGCAACATCTGGAAACGAATAGCATTCAATAAAAGAAAAGTCTCATGATTCCAAAAAAACCAGTAATCCAATAAAACATAATGGAAGTAGAAATGTTCAGTAATTCTCTATTTACACTATGGGTACAGAGACGGCCCATTTCCGGTCCCAGTCAAGTACCATAACTCGCAGCTGAATGGGTGCCCCCTCACATTAGCGGTTCAAGCCAACTCATGGTCGACTCGTCCTCAAATTATGACTATTATTACTTGCTAAGCTACGTCTCTAGTTGGAAAGGCAGGGTGCTATAAGACCAGGGGCTCCAATAGGGAAAATAGCCCAGTGAGGAAAGGAAACAAGGGAATAAGAGAAGAAATTAACAGTTAAAATAAAATATTTTAAGAACTGTAACAATATTAAAATGGATATATCATATAAAGAAACAAGGAAATAAGAGAAGTAATTAACAATTAAAATAAAATATTTTAAGAACTGTAACAATATTAAAATGGATATATAATATAAGGAAACAAGGAAATAAGAGAAGAAATTAACAGTTAAAATAAAATATTTTAAGAATTTAAGAACTGTAACAATATTAATATGGATATATCATATAAGGAAACAAGGAAATAAGAAAAGTAATCAACAATTAAAATAAAATATTTTAAGAACTGTAACAATATTAGAATAAATATTTCATTTAGAATTATAAAAACTTTAACAAAACAAGAGGAAGACAAATAAGATAGAATAGTGTGCCCGAATGTAACCTCAAGAAATAGAATTCTAAACCAAGACAGTGGAAGGCCATGGTACAGAGGCTATGGTACTATTATTGTTATTATTATTAAATGCTAAATCACAACCCTAGTTGGGAAAGCAGGATGCTATAAGCCCAGGGGCCCCAACAGGGAAAATAGACCAGTTTGGAAAGGAAACAAGGAAAAATAGAATATTTTAAGAACAGTAACAATATTAAAATACATATTTCTCTTATAAAGTATGAAAAATTCTAATAAAACAAGAGGAAGAGAAATTAGATAGAATAGTGTGCCCGGATGTACCCTCAAGCAAGAGAACTCTAACCAAAGACAGTGGAAGGCCATGGTACCGAGGCTATGGCACTACCCAAGACTAGCGAACAATGGTTTAATTTTGGAGAGTCATTCTCCTAGAAGAGGTGCTTACCATAGCTAAAGAGTCTCTTCTACCCTTACCAAGAGGAATGTATTGCGGTCCTGGGTACTGAACACGTACATGATGTGAACTGGAATAGCGTGTTCTTTCTGCGGTCTCTGGGAGTGACTGGTTCTACATGGATGTGGTTTGTTGAGGAAATAACAACAAAGTTAAATGATTAATTAACTGGAAATCGAGGAAAGGCGGTTTTTTTATATGGAAAGCTTTAATGACTACTTGATGCCTATATATAT
>NC_090726.1:39585616-39598116 GCF_036898095.1 Palaemon carinicauda | reverse complement strand
TTATGGTCAATCACATATTGATCCTCAAAAACATTAAAATGCTGCAGCTAGATAATTCGTCTGGGTTTGTTAAAGTTTTTATAGTTTATATAGGAAATATCTGTTTAGGTGTTGCTACTCATTAGGGGTAATTCAAATTAAAAGTTATCAAATATGGGAGACTCTCCTATGGTCGCTCACAGAAAACCAACCTAGTATGGGTGGCCCTGACCAGTGCAGCTTTGCTGATCATGGTGATAGGCAAGCCCTTTCACTACGTTAAGGTATCCTTACTCAGATATATATGTGTATATATATATATATATATATATATATATATATATATATATATATATATTATATATATATATAATATATATATGTATATATATATATATATATATATATATATATATATATATATATATATATATGTATATGTATATAATATATATTATATATATATATATATATATATATATATATATATATATATATGTGTGTGTGTGTGTGTGTGTACTTGTGTGTATATATGTATGTATGAATGTATACATATATATATATATGTGTGTGTGCACTTAGGTAAACTCATGGCCATAGAAATATGTATACAACAGACGTACACATACACTCAAACAAAACTGGAGAAGATATATTAATGTGGAAACTCCCGAAACTAACTATACAAGTTTGTAGTCTTCCATTACTTGCTTTGTAAAAACTGATAAACTGTTACCTCAGGGATAGACCCTAGAAGTGCTTTTTTTTTCCATTGCCCTTTGTTTCTCAGGGAATTTCCTCGGCCTAAAATGTCGACAGTAAAAGGTAAGCCTATCCTAGGCAGATTGTTTACCTTTCTGTTGCTCTCTTCTTCTTTCCTTGGAGGAAATTAAATTAGAGATTTTTAAGTGGACCTCTGGAGCTTATTCAACCTTTCCTATTTCACTGTTTAGATTGTCTATACATTCATTGTGATTTTATGTTATTACTCTCGCCTTTTTTTACCATTTCCTCGTTTATTCTCTTTTTCATTCATTTCCATTACAATTTCCATATTCCATTATCTTGCTCTCTTCTTTCCTTTGGAGAAAATGAAATCAGAGGTTTTAACCGTACTTCTCAAGAATGGTTTATTTGACCTTTTACTCTTTAGAATGATTTTATATTTTTACTCTACTTTTTTTAGCATTTCCTCATTTCATCCTTTTATTAATTTCCATTTACCATTATCTTCCAATTAATGAAACTTGATAAACGAATAACATCATCATCTCCTCCTACGCCCATTGACGCAAAGGGCCTCAGTTAGATTTAGCCAGTTAAGAGCTGTAAACGAATTATTCAATTGTATAACCACATTTATTCACGTATAACCACATTTATTCATTGTCATGAAGTGAACATTTAATTGAATGAAAAGTTTATGACTTTATAGATTGAAAATTGAATGATTTATCGCTTCCTCTTGGAGGAGAAGGTGCTCCAATTAAATTATGCAAATTGATGTCTCTGTAAAAGAGCAGACTTTGCCCTGTATATCATTGGGTATTTCTTCGTTGGCGACACTACATGGAAAACTAATAAATTCAATGTTATATTGGATGTGAAAAGTTTATACGAGTAAACCTTTTCTTACTTAACACGAGCAAATGATTCATTCTCTCTCTCTCTCTCTCTCTCTCTCTCTCTCTCTCTCTCTCTCTCTCTCTCTCTCTCTCTCTCTCTCTCTCAGTGTTAGCGATTTTTAGAGAGTATTTCTTTCTAGTTTAGGATTGCAGAGGGTTGGCATTTTCGAACTATTTTATATCCAAATCTCTTTGGATTTGAAAGTCATATATTCACATACGAAAAGCATCAATCATGTCCTAGCAGTATTATTATTATCATCATTATTATTATTAGATAAGCTACAACCCTAGTTGGAAAAGCAAGATGCTATAAGCTCAATGGCTCCAACAGGAAAAAATAGCCCAGTGAGGAAAGGAAATAAGGAAATAAATAAACAAGAAGTAATAAAAATTTTTAAATTAAATATTTGACAAACATTAACAACATTAAAACAGATATATAAACTATAAAAGGACTTATGTAAGCCTGTTCAACATAAAAACATTATAACAATAATAATGAAAATTAATAATTATAATAGTTATAACGACCACAATTCATATAGATAACTGACCCGCCAAAATTATAATATCAAAGTGAAGCCGCAAGTCTTAAAATTGCAATATCTGAATTCAGTCGGATCACAGAGCTCACAGAGAAGTCAGGTGGGCAAATAAAGGCTGAACAAATCACACATGATGTGTAAAGCCGTACTTTAACAGATTAGTGATTTTACACGTATCCGACATAACTGTGTCCATAAACCACTTGCAGTGCCCGTTCACGCTCGCATGAAATGTAATGTTTACTCTGTAACTGAAATCCAAAAATATAGAATGGCATATATATATATACCACGGTACAAGATACATCCCTGTTTTTTTTTTTTTTTTTTTTTTTTTTTTTTTTTTTTTTTTTTTTACCACCTATAAATTTGATGTTTTACATTGGAGGTTCTTTTTAAGTATTTCCAATACTACTAAAAATACAGTATAGTATATTAAAGGTATAATCACGCACACTATTCTCTCTTGTTTCTCTTAAATTAACTATGAATTTAACGTTTTATATTTACATTCTGTTTATATATTTCGAATAATACTTAAAAATACCGTATAGTATATTGAGGGTATAGTAAGGCATACTATTTTCTCTTATATCTCTTTAGTTGACTATGAATTTAACGTTTTACATTGAAGATTCTGTTTATGTATTTCGAATAATACTAAAAAATACCGTATATTATGTTCTCTCGTTTCTCTTTAGTTAACTATGAATTGGACGTTTTACATTGAAGATTCTGTTCATGTATTTCGAATAATACTGAAAAATACCGTATAGGATATTGAGGGTATAATCAGGTACACTATTCTCTCTTGTTTCTCTTTAGTTAACTATGAATTTAACGTTTTACATTGATGATTCTGTTTATGTATTTCGAATAATACTGAAAAATACCGTATAGCATATTGAGGGTATAATTAGGCACACTATTCTCTCTTGTTTCTCTTCCTCTTTTTTAATTATTTTATAACTTATATATGAATTATCAAAGTAAATGTGGTTACTATTCTTAAAATATTTAATTTTTATTGTTCATTACTTGTCTTGTAGTTTATTTAGTTCCTTGGTTCCTCTCCTCACTGGGTTATTTTTCCCTGTTGGAGCCCTCGGGCTAATAGCATCCGGATATTCTATCTAGGGTTGTAGCTTAGCTTGTAATAATAATAATAATAATAATAATAATAATAATAATAATAATCATCATCATCATCTTCATCATCATCATTATTATTATTATTATTATTATTATTATTATTATTATTATTATTATTATTATTATCATTATTATTATTATTATTATTTTCTTTTCATACTCAACTGTTTTCGATGAATCATCTTGGTTATATATATATATATATATATATATATATATATATATATATATATATATATATATATATATATATATATATTTAGATATAGGTAGATAGATAGATAGATAGATAGATAGATATGTATGTGTATATATATATATATATATATATATATATATATATATATATATATATAAACTTTTGCCTATTTATCTTTCATTGAAGGTACATTTTGCCTATACTAATCATTGTGTTTTAAATCTGTTATGTCAGAATATATTGTTACACATTTTAAAATGTTTGTAATTATTTTTAAATATAATTATTTTAGTTAACATTACACGTCTTTCATGATAGAATTGAGGGAGTTGATTTCAACACACATTTATGTCAGCACAAAAAGAAATACAATATAAAAAACATTAATTTGTACTGCAAGCAAACAAAATAGAAACACATATCCTCCTTGATAGAACTAATGCAGTCGAAATTAACATAAATTTACACCAATACCAAAAAACAATCACAAGATAAAAAAAAAATACTAATTTACACATTAATCAAACAAAATATAACATAAGCCCAAGGAAAACATGAGGAAAGATAGCCAATATAAAAAGAAAAACAATCACAATATTAAAATAAACACGAATTTACACTGTAAGCAAACAAAATATAATAACATAAGACACTTAAAACCCCAAGCAAAAACACGAGGAAAGATAGTCAAAATACTTTAATCTCTACAGAAAAAAAAAATCACATAAAAAAACATTAATTTACACTGCAAGCAAACAACATATAACAACATAAGACACTTAAAACCCCAAGCAAAAACATGAGGAAAGATAGTCAAAATACTTTAATCTCTACAGAAAAAAAAATCACATAAAAAAGCATTAATTTACAATGCAAGCAAACAAAATATAACAACATAAGACACTTAAAACCCCAAGCAAAAACATGAGGAAAAATAGCCAAAATACTTGAATCTCTACAGAAAAAAAACAATCACATTATAGAAAAACACTAATTTACACTGCAAGCAAACAAAATATAACAACATAATACAACCAAACGCCCAAGCAAAAACACGAGGAAAGATAGCCAAAACACTTTAATCTCTCAAAAAAAAACACAAAACCACAACAAAATATAACAACCTAAGACAACCAAACCCCCAAACAAAAACATGAGGAAAGATAGCCAAAACACAAAAACACAACAAAATATAACAACATAAGACAACCAAAAGCCCAAGCAAAAACATGACGAAAGATAACCAAACACTTTAATCTCTCTAAAAATACACAAAAACACAACAAAATATAACAACATAAGACAACCAAAGGCCCAAGCAAAACACGAGTAAAGATAGCCAAAACACAAAAACACAACAAAATATAACAACATAAGACAACCAAAAGCCCAAGCAAAAACATGACGAAAGATAACCAAAACACTTTAATCTCTCTAAAAAAACACAAAACCACAACAAAATATAATAACATAAGACAACCAAAGGCCCAAACAAAAACACGTGTAAAGATAGCCAAAACACAAAAACACAACAAAATTTAACAACATAAGACAACCAAACGCCCAAACAAAAACATGAGAAAAGATAGCCAAAACACTTTAATCTCTCTAAAAAAAAAAACACAAAAACACAATAACAGTGTTGACGACTTGTGTTCCTATTCTTGGCCTCATTTCGGGGACAAGGAGAGATTCAGTAATGAGGCGGGACGTGTCTCCCGAGCAAATACTCGGAATTTTAAAGTTGTCGGCGAGTCAAGCCTGTTTAGAAGACACACTTCGAATGCGAATATCTCCAAAAAAAAAAAAAAAAAAAAAAAAAAAAAAAAAAAAAAATATTCTGAGATGGTCCTCCAGGGAATAAAAGGCCTAATTGGAAATAGCTACAGCTTATTCGAAATGATATTTTCAAGTGTTTTAGTATTTTCTGAAGCAATGTTATGTATAAGATTCTCGTCATTTTTATGTTGATGTATTTTCATATTTCTTTCGCTCTCTCTCTCTCTCTCTCTCTCTCTCTCTCTCTCTCTCTCTCTCTCTCTCTCTCTCTCTCTCTCTCTATATATATATATATATATATATATATATATATATATATATTATATATATATATATATATATATATATATATATATAAATTATATATATATATATATATATATATATATATATATATATATATATATATATATATATATATGTGTGTGTGTGTGTGTGTGTGTGTATGTGTGTGTGCGTGCGTAAATTCTGGTTCATTTCTTCTTAACCCGTGCATATAATTTCCCATTTCTTTCTGTGATCCACCAGCTTATTAACCTTTCTATCCATATTGACTTTCCAGTAGAACAAATTCTTATCTTCCCATAATATCTTGCTCATAGACTCTGCTCTATTTTATCTACTTGCCTCTCTCTCTCTCTCTCTCTCTCTCTCTCTCTCTCTCTCTCTCTCTCTCTCTCTCCTCTCTCCTCTCTCTCTCTCTCTCTCATAGCCAACCTCCTTCATAATACTCAGATGATTTCAAATATGTAGAATATATATTATCTATATAACTTTTCCCATTTACTGACTTTGATAATAAAGTACTTACTACTCATTTGCCTTTTGACATAATTGGCTTCCGAATGTTTAGTTTCTACGATTGTTCAAGTTTGATTCCCGAAAACCAAACGTTATTATGAGAAATAAATAATAATTATGTCTCTTTTTTTATCTGTAACGATCCAAAAAATGCTTCAAGAAAAGAAATACTGGAGTGTTTTACTGCACATTTGGAGGCCGTGAATGTCTACGGATATTGATATCCTTATTTCACTGTGTTGTTTTCAAACATTTATTGAAACTTGCCCTAACAAGTGTTTACTTGAAATGTGAAGGCCGTAAATGTCTACGGACATTGATATCCATATTTCATTATATTTTTCAAACATCTGTTAAACTTTTCCTTGATAACTGTGTTTACTTTATCTATATGAGGCCGTGAATATCTACGGAGATTGATATCCACATTTCACTATATTTTCCAAACATCTGGTAATCCTTTCCCTGACGAGGGTGTTTTCTTTAACCACAGTATAAGAGGCCTTGAATGTCTGCGGACATTGATATCCATATTTCACTATATTTACCAAACAACTGTTAAACCTTTCCTTGATAAGTCTTTACTTTATCTACAAGAGGCCGTGAATGTCTACGGAGATGGATATCCACGTTTCACTATATTTTTCAAACATTTCTTAAATCTTCCCTTGATAGGTGTTTACTTTATCTGTAAGAGGTCGTGGTTGTCTACGGACATTGATATCCTTGTTTCATTATATATTCCCAAACTTTTGTTAAATCTTCCCTCAATAACAGTGTATATTTTATCTGCTGTAAAAGCAAAATCAGTGCCATTGAGCAGTGAATATAAATTTTAATATATTGGTCAAATGAAATTAAAACAATAGGTATTTTTTTTATTTGTATAAAAAAAAGGGTTTCATTATATAGAGTATATTCATATAGAGATTTTATTTCAATTTTTACGGCAATTAACATTCTATTTGGTTCTACTACACTGAAAGTTGCAACCAAACTCCATTTACAATTTTTTTTTTTCATTTTTTTTTCCTCTTTTTTTAAGTTTTGTTCTCCTTAAGTCGTAGTTTAATGCTAATATTATACTCAGAAATAAATTCAACACCGTAATATATTCCCCTCGAATTTGCAAATATATTTTCCTCCAATGACATTTCTTAAAAGATGGCATATTTGAAATGAAAAGTGACATCCTTCCTCCGCAAATCTTTCTACCTTATAAGAGGGTTCGTTTCATGTTCCATTTATCAAAGATATTGATTTGAGACCACAAAATCATTTTTCAGAGTCTTGACCTATTTACCAACCACTTCCTCTTTCACAGTGGGGTAATTTGAATGATGAATCCTTCAATTTTCTTTCTGAGTCAAAAAAATCTCTTGACTGGATTTGAAATTCTCGACGGATAACTACGAAATTATCAAAGATTTGCTTCACTCTTTTTTTTCTAAACATTGGAATTCTGAATTAGTTATGATGGATATACGTTTAAATATCAAATTAGTAATGAATATAAATAATGAGTTTTTACTTACGAAAATACATGAAAAGATACGTAACATTCTCTGCTAAAGTTCATGGCATTGATTGGGATCATATTACAAAGCTTTGTTGATTCTATAGTTAGTTAACCGATTTAGTCATGAAATTATCGAATGGTTCATTCCATTTACCTATGTTATCTTATATATCTAGTTTATATATAAATATATATATATATATATATATATATATATATATATACGAGAGAGAGAGAGAGAGAGAGAGAGAAGAGAGGAGAGAGAGAGAGAGAGAGAGAGAGAGGAGAGAGAGAGAGAGAGAGAGAGAGAGACTGATATATATCTATCTATCTATCTATATATATATATATATATATTATATATATATATATATATATATATATATATATATATATGTATATATATATGTATATATATATTATACATATATATATAGAGAGAGAGAGAGAGAGAGAGAGAGAGAGAGAGAGGAGAGAGAGAGAGAGAGAGAGAGAGAGAGAGAGAGAGAGAGAGAGAGAGAGAGAGACTGTTTTATATATATATATATATATATATATATATATATATATATATATATATATTTATATATATATATATATATATATATATATATATATATATATATATGCACACCAGACATGCGAAACAATTAGAACATTTTCAGTATTGCTCACTAATTACGAAGCTATTAAATTTTCGGCAACAAGTTTATAACCTTAATTTGTTTATTGACTTTTTATATGATTTAGGGGACGCTGCATAATTTTACTGACGATGTTAAATTAGGAATAAATGCTGCAAACTCAGAAAACGTAGAAGCCTTAGAGAGATTATAGTAGAGTTAGGAGAATGGTCTAGAAAATTGGCAAATGCATTTCAACTGTGAGAAATGTCAAGTCATGCACAAGTCCTAATCAGGACTCGAAATGACATTTCCGTGTTGCTTTTAAACAAACAAAAACAACAACATTCTGTTCTCTACCGGAAGTTCGTTCATTAACTTGTGCTCTCCAATTATGTTTACGTGAATCCGGCAATGATTAAATTTAAACAGAGCAAAAGGCAAATATCACAATGATTAAATTTAAACAAAGCAAAATGGAAATATTACAATAATTAAATTAAACAGAGCAAAAGGGGGAATATCATGGCATTTAAAAATTTTATAAATAGTGTATATAACAATTTGTTGAGTAATGTAAAGCAATTGTCTATGTTTTTTTATATAATACTTATTCGTTCTCGTGACATTTCTGTTCGTCAGTAGTTTTTTTTTTTTTTTTTTTTTTTTTTTTTTTGTAAATTGACCCAATATTGAAACAGGTATTTATTGCAAATCTTCTTTTCAAGTTCACGGATTAATTTATTTATAATTTTATTTTTAACATTTTGTTGAATAATATAAAACAGTTGTCTTGTTAGATCTCTTGAGGATTCTTTTCATCAGAAGAATTAATTTCGTATAGACATCAACATTGAAGTTAATAAATGTTGCAAAGTTTCTCTTTAAGTTAAATCACTGATTAATTGATTTAGAATAATTATTTTAACAATTGTCTTTGTCAGCTTTTTTTATATTACTTGTTAGTTCTCTTTCTGAATTTTCATAAATATATTTTTTCTCGTAAATGGCTATCAGTTTTGAAACAAGTGTTTGTTGCAATTGTTCTTTTCAATTCAAATTACTTATTAATTAATCTAGAATAATGATTTTGATGTCATAAGTTAACAAAACTTGACCCCAATTGAACTTATTCCTGTAATACTGTTGCAACGTAGCACAGATATTCCTTAGCAAACTAATAAACCTTTTGTAGTTTATCTTAAACTATATTTCGTAAGATAAATGATAAAAACAATAGTATGTACAAAGAACAATCTTTTCATATTCTCTAAAAGTTTATTTTTAAGCCGAACTGTTCCCTCGTGTGACTTAACATAACAGAAGAGCAGCAATATGTACAAAGAACAATTATTTGATCTTCTCTAAAATGAGTTAGAAAACTATCAGAAAAGATCCAGTAAAGTAGACTGAGGTGGTATGGTCATGTCATGAGAAGAGATGGAGAGTATGTTGGGAGGAGAGTGATGGAAATGAAGGTACGGGGAACGAGAAGGAGAGGGAAACCAAAGCGAAGGTGGATGGACTGCATCAAGTATGACCTTCGATCAAGGAATTAACCGGTGGTGAAGTGTGGTATAGAGGTAGATGGAGAAAGCTGGCCAGAAACATCGACCCCACATAAAAGTGGGAAAAGATGCAGACAAAGAAGAAGAACAAGTATTTGAGCTTCTCAAAAATGAGTTAGAAAACTATCAGATAAGATCCAAGAAAGTAGACTGAGGTGGTATGGTCATGTCATGAGAAGAGATGGACAGTATATTGGGAGGAGAGTGATGGAAATGGAGGTACGGGGAACGGGAAGGAGAGGGAGACCAAAGCGAAGGTGGATGAACTGTATCAAGGATGACCTTCGATCAAAGGGATTAACCGGTGATGAAGTGTGGGACAGAGGTAGATGGAGAACGCTGACCAGAAACATCGACCCCATATAAAAGTGGGGAAAAAATGCAGACAAAGAAGAAGAACAAGTAATTGATCTTCTCAAAAATGAGTTAGTAAACTATCAGATAAGACAAGAAAGTAGACTGAGGTGGTATGGTCATGTCATGAGAAGAGATGAACAGTATATTGGGAGAAAATGATGGAAATGGAGGTACGGGGAACGAGAAGGAGAGGGAGACCGTGAAGGTGGATGGACTGTATCAAGGATGACCTTCGATCAAAAGGATTAACCGGTGATGTAGTGTGGGACAGGGGTAGATGGAGAAAGCTGGTCAGAAACATCGACCTCACATAAAAGTGGGAAAAGATGCAGACAAAGAAGAAGAAAAATCATTTCATCTTCTCTAAAAGTTTATTTTTAAGCCGAACTGCAAAGCCATGTGACGTAACCTAACAGTATTGGCAAATTCAATCTGTCTGAGTGATGTAAATCAGATTCTGTAGCCCTTTGTATTCCAACATCAGCTTGATTAAAGTTAAATCGAATCAGTCTCTATCAAACGTGAATTAAATCAAGAATGTTAAAATGCAGTTGGCCAATTAATTCCTTTTTTTCCAATCCCGTTTTTCGACGTCTGCGTTCAAGTGTTGCCTTTCAACTTTTATTTGGACTTTATTTTTTATGTTTTTTTTTAGATATTTAGAAAATTCGCTAACTAGATTCCATTGGTGTTTTATTATTATCATCATCCTCATAATCATCATCATCATCATCGTCATCATGGTCATCATCCACATCATCATTATCATCATCGTCATTATTATTATTATTATTATTATTATTATTATTATTATTATTATTATTAGTCATTGTTATTATTATTATTACTATTATTACTGATTCCATTGGTGTTTCATTATTATTATTATTAGTATTATTATTATTATTTATAAGTAGTATTACTGATTCCGTTGGTCTGTCAATATTATTATTATTATTATTATTATTATTATTATTATTACTACTAGCTAAGCCACAACACTAGTTGGAAAAGCAAAATACTACAAGCCCAAGGGTTCCAACAGGGAAAAATAGCCCAGTGAGGAAAGAAAATAAGGAAATAAATAAAAGATATACGATGTAATGAACAATTAAACTAAATTATTTTTAAAACATTAACAACAGTAAAACAGAGATTTCATATATATTAACCATTATCATTGTAATGGCGCGCTGTTCTATCTTATTTCTCTTCCTCTTGTTTTTATTTTAAGTATGTATAGTTTACATGAGAATTTAATTTAATTTAATATTGTTACTGTTCAATGAATATTTTATTTTGATTGTATATTACTTCTCTTGTAGTATATATATATATATATATATATATATATATATATCTGTGTGTGCATATGATGTTTGTATATACGTAAGCACACACACAAACACACACACACACACACATATATATATATATATATATATATATATATATATATGTGTGTGTGTGTGTGTGTGTGTGTGTGTGTGTGTGTGTGTGTGTGTGTGTGTGTGTGTGTGTGTGTAGGAGAGTGTATAGGTAATAAGAAAAATAAACATTCTGATAAAATATCATATTCATATGGCATCGTGACTCAGTGGTTCAGATCTCATGTTGCAGAGCTCAGAAACCGCATAGCTCACAGCTATAAGTTCAACCAACAGTAAATGGTAAACGGAATTTACTTAGGGGAACAAAATACATACAAGGACTGAATAGACAACTCCTCGCCTTGATTCATTTGCTGTCCATCGAAGTCGTTTGCACGAATAGAATATCGATGCTATGTTGATGAATATATTTTTTTTCCTCGATTTTAGTTTTCCTCGCCTTGAAATTTTATATTTATGATGTTTTTACATGCGATAGGAGCGTTTGACCATCTTTGACCATTGTCATGTACCGGACGTGTTTTACACACGCTCATATATATATATATATATATATATATATATATATATATATATATATATATATATATATATATATCACTCCCCCCATACATTGGTAACAGAACCTGTTTGAGCTTGCCTTCTCATGCATTAGCTGGTTTGAATGTTTAGAAAGTTCTTGCTCGCAATTACTTGTATGTACGCTCGTTGTCTGTTTAATAAAGTTTAGTTGCATTTCAATCGCCTCTCTATTATAATCTAACAGCTCACTCGCATATATATATATATATATATATATATATATATATATATATATATATATATATATATATATATATATATATATCCTACGCCTTTTGACGCAAAAGCCTGTTATATTTTGCCATAGCAAGTGCAACGTTAATATTAATGTAGTCTTATCAAATGGATTTCTAGTGACCAAGGGAATGTCTTGTCAC
>NC_090726.1:39573116-39583116 GCF_036898095.1 Palaemon carinicauda | reverse complement strand
CAAGGAAAAATAAAATACTAAGAATACTTAGAATACTAAGATTTATTCATGTGTTTGAACTATCGAACTTACCTGTTTCAATGAATCGGCCTTTTTACCTAGAAATTAATTATCAACTTTAAAGGCTGTCGTGAATGGCAGAAGCAAGGGACAGTGACATTGCCCCAGAAAGCAGGACAATGCCCTAGAGACTGACCATATCACATATGACCAGCGCCCAAGCCTCCTCCCCACCCAAGCTAGGACCAAGGAGGGCCAGGCAATGGCTGCTGATGACTCAGCAGGTAGACCTATAGGCTCCCCCAAATCCCCCATCCTTAGCTCACTAGGATGGTGAGATTGCAGCGACCAAAGAAGGTGATGAGTTTGAGCGGGACTCGAACCCCAGTCTGGCGTTCAGCAATCAGGGATGTTACCATATCGGCCACCATATAATTAAATCCTTACACCCTTACAAGTGAATCCTTAGAGATAATAAATGGGTTTTTCATTAGATTAGATTTCAATTGACCAAATTTTATTCCTTTCGGCGTGTGTATTTGTGTAGCGTATGGCTGAGGACTACGAAGAATGACGTAGGAGATGATGAATGGAGAAGTATTGATTTAAAAGTTCACAAAGATAGAGACGACTGACGAAATTTAACCGAGGCCCTTTGCGTCAATAGGCTTTGGAGGAGATGATGATTATGAGGTATAAACTACGCTAATACTTTAGTATTAAAACTTCATCTGCGTCGACATTTTTCTTTTAAAGAAAAGAGGGAAGACCCAGGTACAATGGATACCTCTCCTTTAAACACACCTTACTCGGAATTGTGAAATTGTGGAAAAAATGGAAATAGAAAATGTATCTCTCCTGGGGTTCGGACTCGGACCTTGCCACGCCTGGATAGGAACCCTGGTGGCCTGGTCTTACATCCCTGGTGGCCTGGTCTTACATGGCCTTTGTTTTTCTGAGGTGTTTATCCAAAGAGGAAGGGCGAGCTAAGAACTTCTGCCGCGGGGGGGACTTTAGAATGTCCCATGGGGCATTAGGGGAAAACTGAAGACGTCCTCAGCTGGAAGTCCAGTTTTTCTTCTTCTTTTAAAATACTTTAATGGAGATATTGGGGTTAACACAAGTATAGCACTTGGGTCATCCAGCCTCCAGGTCCATTCCAGGCAATCCAAGACTTCCCTTGGACGTCCTCAGCTGGAAGTCCAGTTTTTCTTCTTCTTTTAAAACACTTTATTGGAGATATTAAGGTTAACGCAAGTATAGCACTTGGGTCATTCAACCTCCAGGTCCATTCCAGGCAATCCAAGACTTTCCTTAGACGTCCTCAGCTGGAAGTCCAGTTTTCCTCCTTTTAAAATACTTTATTGGAAATATTGAGGTTAACACAAGTATAGCACTTGGGTCATCCAGCCTCCAGGTCCATTCCAGGCAATCCAAGACTTCCCTTTGAGATTCGGGGAGGGAGAAAGGTTCCCACCATTCCTAAAGGGCCCCCCTGGGGAGGAATGGCATATGAGACCATCATCCCGATCTTGCCCTCGTCCATTCCAGAATCGAATTGGAAGAGCCAGTTCGTTCTCCTTGAATACCCCTTCAGGTGTTCCTGGGGGGACACACGAGAGGTGTACAAGAGATCCTCTCTCTCCCTTTCCACTTAAATAACCAATGGAATTACTTGGTTTAGGGGATGCCTACAGTGCTCCGCTGCACGATGGAGTTTTATGTTGGGGACAGATAAAATCTCGTAATGGAATATCGGGGGAAGAACACGTTTGTAAATAGAAATTTATTAGCTTTTAAGGAACCTTCTTGGTTGCTTATGAAGGTTGAATAATTCAGTTAATATACAAAACTGTCTATGTTCTTCTATCCATACAGTATGTACATAAGACTTTACTTATATGAGTTGCCTGTAAATAGAAATATATAAGCTTTTAAGGAACCTTCTTATCTGTTTATGAAGGCTGAATAATTCAGTTAGTATACAAAACTGTCTATGTTCTTCTATCCATACAGTATATACATAAGACTTTACTTATATGAGTTACATGTAAATAGAAATTTATAAGCTTTTAAGGAACTTTCTTATCTGGCTATGAAGGTTGAATAATTTAGTTAGTATACGTTACTGTATGTGTTCTTCTATCCATACAGTATATACATAAGACTTTACACATATGTATTGCCTGAGTTCATGTATGTAAATTTTATAAGCTATTAAGGAACCTTCTTTGTTGTTTATGAAGGATTAATTGTTTAGTTAGTATACATAACTGTCTAAGGTCTTCTATACATAGAGTACATAGATAAGACTTTACTTATATATATATATATATATATATATATATATATATATATATATATATATATATATATATATATATATATATATATATATATTGCCTGTAAATAGAAATTTATAAGCTTTTAAGGAACCTTCTTATCTGTTTATGAAGGCTGAATAATTCAGTTAGTAGACGTAAATGTCGATGGTCCTATATTCATACAGTACATACATAAAACTTTACTTATATCTATTGCGTGAGTTCACGTATGTAAATAGAAATTTATAAGCTTTCAAGGAACCTTCTTATCTGTTTATGAAGCTTGAATAATTCAGTTAGTAGACGTAACTGTCTATGGTCTTCTATAGATTAGATTAGATTTTATTGATAGAATAACATACAAGTCATACATCGCTACATAAGAATAATATACAAATATTTTGTCCAACATACAGCTGATATTCGAAAGCTAACCATTCTATAATACAATATTTACTTCATGACATAAAGGAATTCACTAGAATAATGGTTATGATCATATGTTTCATACGGTACATACATAGGATTTTACTTACATGTATTGCGTGAGATATCGTTTGTAATTTGTAAATAGAAATGTATATGCTTTTTAAAAAAAAACTTCTTGGTTGCATATGAACAATTTAATCAATATACTTAATTGTGTACGGTCTTCTATACATACATACATAAAACTTTACTGATATGTATGGTATGAGAATGAAAATGTATACATAAATCCATGCCGAATATCAATTTCATAATTATTCGATCAATAGAAATAATTAAAAATTGCCTTTGCATTTCCTCAGAATGAGTTCATATCAAATAAATGATTGAGCTCATTCTTCAACCTCCGTCTCCATCTAATTCTAAGGTTAATCAAGAAGTCATTCCATGTAAGACATTGGATGACCTTAATTTCAAGCCTTTGGTAAATGCTGTCATGGGTTTTACTCCCTCATTCATGAGTGATTGACTCACGTCAGTTTCATCACGAATACTCCTCGGGGCGTTTGCCTTTCATCTCATCCCCCCCCCCCCTCATTTACTTCTCCTCCGTCTTCCTTTCTCCTCCGTCTTCCTTTCTCCTCCTCTTTCTAATTCGGTTCTCTCTTCTGTCTCCCCAGTGAGGAAAGGATTGGCTTTCATGTTTGAGTGGTATTGGAGCCTGTGAGAGATAATGAGCCATTTCATTGAAAGGCAAAACGACAAGTGTCGTTCTAGATGGGATGAGAAAGCTAACAAAATTGAACGTTTTAAAGGCCGCTCATGAATGGCAGGGGCAAGGGAGAGTGACATTGCCCTAGAGACTGGCCATATATACTTATGATCAGCGCTCAGCTAGGACCAAGGAGGGCAAGGAAATGGCTTCTGATGAGTCAGCAGATAGACCTATAGGCTCTCCCCCCCCCCCTATCCTTAGCTCACAAGGATGGTGAGGTTGTAGACACTAAAGAAGCTAACGAGTTTGAACGGAACTCGAACCCCAGTCTGGTGTTCACCAGTTAGGGACTTTACCTCATTGGCCACCATAACCCCTGATATGAAGATGATTGTAGGTTGTTTAATATGATACTTGTTAATCTAAAATAGTCCTTTATCCTGAAGTGTAGAGTTATGGGATAATTTCTGAACGATTGTTTTTTTTTTCTTTTTCTTTTTTTTCTTTTTTTTCTTGTTTTTTTTTTTAAACATCATTATAGATGAAGTGTAAAAGAAAGGACTGAAAAAACGCTTGTTATGGAAAATCATTATAACGACTTCTTGGAAATGGCAGTAACAATTAGGGAAGGACAGTAATTACACACACACACACGCACACACACACACACACACACACACACACATATATATATATATATATATATATATATATATATATATATATATATATATATATATATATATATATATATATGTGTGTGTGTGTGTGTGTGTGTGTGTGTGTGCATGTACGTGTGTGTACGCGTGTGTGTGTGTGTGCCTGCTTGTCTTTATGTCTGTCTGTCTGTCTGTAAGTACACCTTTCAAATATTCTATTACGTCATTTGCAATATTTTCTTATGATATTGGAAAACTGTGAAATATGAAGAGTTAATAATATTTTAATTAACGTTGAATGCGTCAATGCGTCAGTCTGATCATTGATTATGCCTTTAGAATAGCGTACCTCCACCAAGAGAAGTTGTAACTAAAGAAGGGAATCCGTCCCTTTCATTCCTCGTTCAGTGTCAGAACTTTGGATCATTTTGAGAGACAAGAATTACTTCAATATTGAAGTGAAACTATATAATGTCAAATAATATTTTACATTTGTCTTTTATCCCAAGTAAAAAAAAAAGATCTTTGGATAATTTTGAGATAGGAATTACTTCAATTTTAAAGTGAATCTACATAATGTCAAAGAATATTTTACATTTGTCTTTTATCTCAAGTAAAGAAAGATCTTTGGATAATTTTGAGAGAATGGTATTACTTCAATATTGCAGGGAAACTATATAGTGTCAAAGAATATTTTACATTTGTCTTTTATCCCAAGTAAAAAAAAAAAACCTTTGGATCATTTTGAGAGAGAGGAATTACTTCAATATTGAAGTGAAACTATATAGTGTCAAATAATATTTTACATTTGTCTTTTATCCCAAGTAAAAAAAAAACCTTTGGATCATTTTGAGAGAGAGGAATTACTTCAATATTGAAGTGAAACTATATAGTGTCAAATAATATTTTACATTTGTCTTTTATCCCAAGTAAAAAAAAAAAACCTTTGGATAATTTTGAGAGATAGGAATTACTTCAATATTAAAGTGAAACTACAGAATGCCAAAGAATATTTTACATTTGTCGTTTATCTCAAGTAAAAAAAAAAGTAGCTTAAGACAGTTTTGAGAGGAAGGAATTACTTCAATATTAAAGCGAAACTATATAGTGTCAAAGAATATTTTACATTTGTCTTTTATCTCAAGTAAAAAAGTAGCTTAAGATAGTTTTCAGAGAAAGAAATTTCTTCAGTATTTCAGGGAAACTACCTAATGTCAAAGAATATTTTCCCTACTTTTCGGCTTCCCATCTCAATTTTAAAAACAAATGTTTAAAGTATTTTCTAAAAGATATTATTTTTTTATTTTTAAAAAATTTCCTGGCCCTCCATGATCCTAGCTTAGGTGGAGAGGGGGCTTTTGCCGCTGATCGTATGTATGTATGGTCAGTCTCTAGGGAATTGTCCTGCTTAATAGGGCAATGTCACTGTCCTTTGCCTTTGCCATTCATGAGCAGCCTTTAAAGTAACATTTAAACATGAAGAACTATGATAAACACCAAAGCACCCCGTAACTTTTTTCCTTCCTTCTTCCAGCTCGGTGAATTTATATATGGTATATATAATTTAATCAAATGATAATTTATAGCATTTACTCGTGACTTTCATTTATTCATATAAGCCATAAATAACTCTTAATATTGAATTCTCTCTACCTCGGGATCAGAGACCCAAGGGGGAATTAACTTTATGATAATAGCTTCTGGTAGGCCAAGGATTCGAACCCAGACCAAGTAGATACTGAGGTTACAGTCGACTGCTTTACTATCAGGTTTGTAACATCAGTTTTGACCTGGTCAGGGTTCGAATCTTTGGTCGACCAGAAGCTATTATCATAATGTTAATTCCCCTTTGGGTCTCACCCCGAGGCAGAGCAAATTTGATATCAAGAGGTGTGTATGGGTAATATATATATATATATATATATATATATATATATATATATATATATATATATATATATATATATATATATATATATATATATGTATATATATATATATATATATATATATATATATATATATATATATATATATATATATATATATATAGATAGATAGATAGATAGATATGTATATATATATATATATATATATATATATATATATATATATATATATATATATATATATATATATATACATACATACATACATACATACATACATACATACAAACTGTATGTGTGTGTTTGTGTGTGTGTATATATGTTTATTCATAGAGATAAGACATCATAAGAGTATTAGAATATATATTTTTGGTTCCATCCCAATCTTTCGTCATCAGTCTTGCCAGGTGTAAACGACGGCTGGCATCAACTAGATGTCAAGATAAAAAAAAAAAAAAAAAAAGGAAAAATCAGGCTTGCAATCCTAACTGTAAAAAACTATCTGTGACCCGCGCTATGGTGCCTTATTTTGACACCAAACTCTGAACAGAAGGAAATGATTCCTGCAGTTGACTTTTCCTGGAGAGGGATTGGAACTAGAGACTGTGCATTTTGGCAGTTTTGTTCTCAGTGGAGATAATATAGATTATTATTATTATTATTATTATTAATATTATTAAATGCTAAGCTACAACCCTAGTTGGAAAAGCAGGATGCTATAAGCCCAGGGGCCCCAACAGAGAAAATAGCCCAGTGAGGAAAGGAAACAAGGAAAAATTTAATATTTTAAAGAATAGTAATAACATTAAAAATATATTTCCTATGTAAACTATAAAAACTCAACAAAACAAGAAGAAGAAAACGTAACTAGAATAGTGTGCCCGAGTGTACCCTCAAGCAAGAGAACTCTAACCCAAGACAGTGGAAGACCATGGTACAGAGGCTATGACACCACCCAAGACTAGAGAATAATGGTTTGATTTTGGAGTGTCCTTCTCCTAGAAGAACTGCTTACCATAATTATAGTTAATTGTTTGAAAGTATGCTTGTATGCGGTATGATATTTGTTTTGGGTCCAAAACTGTTCTTAATGTTTGTTGGATATTTTTGTTCTCCGAGGAGATAATATATAGTTAATTATTTGAAAGTATTCTTGTATGCGGTATGATATTTGTTTTGGGTCCAAAACTGTTCTTAATGTTTGATTATTTTACATTCACATCTTCCCGGACAGTACCATCCTATTCGTATTACTAGGTATGCAGTTAATTCTAATAGGCATGCCTTCTCCATCGTAAGGCAGAATACTACACAGTATTCTAGAAGTTTTATTCTAGCTCTGATCAAGATATGGAATGATCTTCCTAATATAGGGTAGTTGAATCAGTAGAACTTCAAAAGTTCAAACTTGCAGCAAATTTTTTTATATTGAACAGGCTGACATAACTTTCTTTTTATAGTTTATATATGAAAGATCTGTTTTGATGTTGTTACTGATCTTGAAATATTTTACTCTAATTGTTTATTATTTCTCATATAGTTTATTTCTTTATTTCCTTTCATCACTGGGCTATTTTTCCCTGTTGGATCCCTTGGGCTTATAGCATCCTGCTTTTCCAACTAGGGTTGTAGCTTAGCTAATAATAATAATAATAATGATAATAATGATAATAATAATAATAATAATAACAATAATAATAATAATAATAATAATAATAATAATAATGATGATGATAATAATAATAATAATATTAATAATAACAATAATATTAATAATGATAATAGAAATAATAATAATAATAATAATAATAATAATAATAATAATAATAATAATAATAATAATAATAATAATAATAATAATAATGAATTAAAATGCTCTAAAAATAGACGTGTTTCTGAGTACCCGCTTCTATTTTTTCCTGTAAGTTCTCTTAACGAGGAAAAAGATATTCCCTTTAGGACAACCTAATGAAAAGTTTGTACGAGAGAGTCACAAAAGTCGAAACTCCTTCTTTTCCTGATGCTTCATTCGCCTTTATGTGGCCGCATTGGGACATTCCTTTCATGATACAGAACAACAACGGTTTTTGCCTATTTTTCCACTGTTAGAAAAACATAATTTTAATCGGAAATTCTCCGTAAAAATATATTGTTCTTAGCTGTATTTCAGGAAAATACAGGCGACTGTAATTTTCACCGTACGATGTTATTATCTTTTAAGGGTTGGTGATCGTAATATCACTCCTTTACGTATATATATACGTTTTTAAAACGGTAAATGCCTGGCAACATTTATTCCAGGTATTTTACTGTATTTACGGCAAATATTTAACAATGCACAGCATAAGATTCTTTCATTAATGCTGTATTTCACTGTTAAAATTACCGTAATTTCAATGAGAAATTCTCCGTAAAAATATATTGTTCTTAGCCGTATTTCAGTAAGATACAGGTGACCGTAATTTTCACCTTACTCTGTTATTATCTTTTAAGGGTTGGTGATCGTAATACGTCAATATATACGTTTTTAAAACGGAAAATGCCTGGCAACATTTATTCCAGGAATTTTACTGTATTTACGGCAATTTTTTAACAGTGCAAAGCATAAGATTCTTTCATTAATACATTATTATGTTGACTTATCTTTCTGGTAATCATCCTCTACCATTTCTTTAAATAAACAAAGGTTGTAGTGTTCTTATCTTCGCTAATTAAAAGGATTTGTTAGAGCTGCTCTTATCAGCTTAATATTAAGCTCAGCTGTTGCTCACTCAGCTGTTCCCTTTTCCACCTGCAGGCAGTAGAATACAACTGCGAGGCCATTTCTCTTGCAGTGTGTGGAATTTTCACGGCTGCCATTCGCATAATATATCCGAATTCGTGTTTTAAAGGTTTAAAGGCCGCTCATGAATGGCAGAGGCAAGGGACAGTGACATTGCCATATCGAGTTGAACAATGCCCCATAGACTGACCATTTATACACATGATCAGCGCCCAAGCCCCCGCTCCACCCAAGCTAGGACTAAGGAGGGCCAGGCAATGGCTGCTCATGACTCAGAAGATAGACCTATAGGCTCCCACAAACCCCCCATCCTTAGCTCACAAGGATGGTGAGGTTACAGCGACCAAAGAAACTCACGAGTTTGAGCGGGACTCGAACCCCAGTCTGGCGTTCACCAGTTAGGGACGTTACCACATCGCCCACCACAACCCTGTTTATAAGATGTTTATACTTGGTCGTATTTTCTCCTAATTTTTTTTTTTTTTTTTTTTTTTTTTTAGTCCAAAGCAGGATTTACATGCATAGATGAAACAGTAATAACTTTCCATCAAGTAATCACTTTTTCCTGGAAACTATCAATATCTCTTTTTCTAATGGAGAGGGTTCTGCCATTAGGCAAAGAAAAAATCGGTTTGAAGTTTGTTATTATCTCGATACTGAAACAAGATCTTGCCAGATTTCTGAAACATTGATGGAGGCTTTTCAATACTTTCTTTATTTTTGTTTCTTTACATATTTCTTTAAGTCCTCTTGCGATTTACATACAATTTAGGATACATCCTTTAATGGAACTTACTATCTGCTCATCTGTCTTATAAAAAGGATATTTTTCTTCAAAACCTTCAACAGAATTCATCATAATCTCCTCCTACCCCTATTGACGCATAGAGCCTCGGTTAGATTTCGTCAGTCGTCTCTATCTTGAGCTTTTTAATTCAATACTTCTTCATTCATCATCTCCTACTTCACGCTTCATAGTCCTCAGCCATGTAGACCAGGGTCTTTTAACTCTTCTAGTGTCTCAGGGAGCCCAGTTAATAAAAGGTTGGTGGACTAATCTCTCTTGGGGAGTGCGAAGAGCATGGCCAAACCATCTCAATCTACCCTTCAAATAAGAATTCACCCAAAGGTAATTTATAATAAGCTATGAAACTATACAGCGTCCTTATGAATATGTTAACGTCAATTTCACCACTAACGTG
>NC_090726.1:39555616-39558116 GCF_036898095.1 Palaemon carinicauda | reverse complement strand
TTTGAAAATTAATAAGGCGTCTATTAAACACTTTTTTGGTTGATTGTCTAAACAGACACCAGTAATCTACGCCATTGCTTTAGATCCACTTTAGCTTAGAACTGGATAACAGTAAAGAAATAAAAAATGGCAAAAGGCACAAGTCCGATAAATTATCAGTAAATTTCTTATACATAAAGAAAGAAGAAATATATCAGACTTTGCATACCTACACATAAATCCATAAGTATAAAAAGACTTTACGATGTTGACAAATATGAATATATAAAATCTCTTGTTCCTCGTAAAAAAAAAAAATACTATTTGGCAACCTCGCATTTGATTCTTGCAATGTCCTTGTTTCGCCTTTGTTTACCACCGATGAAACGATGTTGACCGAAGCTTATTGTAAGGCCATATTGACCGCACCCCGTTCCCTGGACCGCCTACTTTCTCCATTTATTCGGCCGGTACCACACATAGCCCCAACCCCTATCAGCAATGTTATTTAACCCCCCCCCCCCTACTAGGTAATGTTATTTAACTCCACACTTACTAGCAATATTAATCAACTCTGAGTACCAACAATGTTATTTACCTCCCCTTTACCAGTAATGATATTTAACTCTTCCCCTCCTACCAGCAATGTTATTCAACTCCCACTCTACCAGCAATGTTATTTAACTCCCCCCTACCTGCAAAGTTATTTAATTTCCCCTCGACCAGCAATGTTATTTAACTCCCCCCTACCTGCAAAGTTATTTAACTTTCCCTCGACCAGCAATGTTATTTAACTTCCCCCTACCAGCAATATTATTTAACTCCAACCTACCAGCAATGTTATTTAACTTCCTTCCCTACCAGCAATGTTATTTAACTTCCCCCTACCAGCAATGCTATTTAACTTCTCCCCCTATCAGCAATGTTATTTAACTCCCCCCACCTACCAGCAATGTTATTTAACTCCCCCCCCCCGCCAGCAATGCTATTTAACTTCTCCCCTACCAGCAATGTTATTTAACTCCCCTCCCTTTCCAGCATTGATACTTAATTCCCCCTACCAGCAATGTTACTTAACTCTCCCCTACCAGCAATGTTATTTAGACCCCCTAACAGAAATGTTACTTAATTCCCCCTACCAGCAATGCTATTTAACTTCTCCCCCTATCAGCAATGTTATTTAACTCCCCCACCTACCAGCAATGTTATTTAACTCCCCCCCCCCCCGCCAGCAATGCTATTTAACTTCTCCCCTACCAGCAATGTTATTTAACTCCCTCCCTTTCCAGCATTGATACTTAATTCCCCCTACCAGCAATGTTACTTAACTCTCCCCTACCAGCAATGTTATTTAGACCCCCTAACAGAAATGTTACTTAATTCCCCCTACCAGCAATGCTATTTAACTTCTCCCCCTTACCAGCAATGTTATTTACCAATGTTGTTGTGTTAGGGGAAGTAGGTCCTTGAACTCAAGAAGTCCCCTCGTGTTCGGAGTCATTAATAGAAAGGCTGCTTCATTATTAAGGGCGTTCAGGGAACGGCGTCCTGCAAAGACCTATAATATAATTGTTCGTACGTTCTAAGTTGATCGCTGGATCAAATGGGACCCACTTCCTCATTACTGTGTAATGCGACGGTCAGTACATTATTTACTGGTAAACATGCGTTTATTAGATACAATTAAGAAGTAAGATAAAAATAGAAGAACTCTCTGGTAAACGTTATCCAAGAATACCAGTATTACATTTTTGGAACTGGAATCTACAACTTTTTGCACGCTTCCAGAAGGCTAAACTCACTGAACCTGGAATCTACAACTTTTCGCACGCTTCCGGACGGCTAGTCACTGAACCTGGAATCTACAACTTTTCGCACTCGTCCAGAAGGCTAAACTCACTGAACCTGGAATCTACAACTTTCCGCACTCGTCCAGAAGGTTAAACTCACTGAACCTGGAATCTACAACTTTTTGCACGCTTCCAGAAGGCTAAACTCACTGAACCTGGAATCTACAACTTTTCGCGCACTTCCAGAAGGCTAAACTCTCTAGCTACAACAATACTTTGTACTTACTGCTCAACTTCTACAAAATTTAGAATGCACTAGGAAGCTAAAATCATAGGAGTCGGTAAAATACTTTACGGTTTCAACAGGATCTGAAAGAAACTTTTGTTTAGATAAAATTGGTACGTGCGCTCGTATGTGTGTGTGTGTGTGTGTGTCTGTGTTTTCACTCTTAATCACTTACTTTCCAATACTTGATATTGTGAAATTCAACATTAGTGGGCTTATATTTAACCCTTTGACCATACAAAGTAGGGAGCCGTATGGGCTCATTTGTTTACAAATAAATTATTTGTATGACCTAATTCCTAGACAGAAGGATACATTTAGAAGGTTTTGGGAGGCCATTACGACTCGAGAAAGATAAGAAATAGGGAAAGAAGCAAACAGAAGTGATCAATGGAACATCAAAGTATATTCTATATTTTCATCTTCAAACAATCGGCAAGAATTT
>NC_090726.1:39551176-39555116 GCF_036898095.1 Palaemon carinicauda | reverse complement strand
CTCAGGAATTAGATAAAAATGTTCCTTTAACAACTCCTTTATCATTTGCCTCAAGCATTAGATAATAACTATTCCTTCACCTACTCCTTTGGGGACCTTACTATTGTTCACTCACTTCACACATTTCTCAAGATATCACACCATACAGCAAGAACTAGTGTTATTACAAGAAACCTTATCCATTTAATTAATTCTCTTTGATTTCCACTTCTCAAATCTTCAAAGGTCACTTCCACATCTGTTCCCAATCTCACATTAAACACTTCCCCAAAATACTCCGCATGTATTTTTAAATTGTTGCCCTTTAACATCTTTCTAAAATTAATGGATGCCAGTTTGATTAATCTTAATATTTCATCATTTAACGATGTTCACTGGATGAATAAATCATATCCAATACTAAAGTAATTATTATCATTATTATTATTATTATTATTATTATTATCATTATTATTATTATTATTAATTGCTAATCTACAACCCTAGTTGGAAAAGCAGGATGCTATAAGCCCAAGGAACTCCAACAGGGAAAATAGCCCAGTGAGGAAAGGAAAAAAGGAAAAATAGAATATTTTAAGAGGAGTAACAATCTTAAAATAAATATCTCTTATATAAACTATATAAACTTTAACAAAACAAGAGGAAGAGAAATTAGATAGAATACCGTGACCTAGTGTACCCTCAAGCAAGAGAACTCTAACCCAAGACAGTGGAAAAACCATGGTACATAGGCTATGGCACTACCAAAGACTAGAGATCAATGATTTCATTTTGGAGTGTCGTCCTCCTAGAAGAGCTGCTTACCAAAGCTAAAGAGTCTCCTCTAACCCTTACCAAGAGGGAAAGTTGCCCACTGAAAATAATCACGGTTATATAACTAATTTATTAGATTAAATTAAACTTCGAATACCATTCACGGTTCCAGGAGAGCTTGGAAAACTTCCTGCTAAGATAAATCTTAGCGCATGAATCTCATCAGTATAAATTGTACTGAATAAATTCAACGAGAGAAGTTTGTAAGAGAGTTCCCATCTATCTATCTATCTATCTATCTATCTATCAATCAATAAATCTATCTATCGAGCGATCAATCAATCAATCAATCCATTCATCTATCTATCTGCATGGATGTTTGTGAAGGATTGTTTCTCTTCGTATTTATAAAGTATCTGATATAAAATTCAGTCTAAAATAACCAATGACGAAGTAATCTCAATAACTTCCTAGAGATACAGTTATTCAAAATATTTGTCTTTCACTTGTCTACTCCATCACTACGGGTGGATAACTCAACTTTGATTTCTCGTCTTGCCTCCAATCCTGATTAGCAATCAACTCAAATATTGGGTGTTATTACCAAACAATTCATCTTTGTAGATAAAGTATTAGTACATTTTCCTTAGTTTAAGATATCTTATTTCATAGAAATTGAATGGAAACTAATTGAGATTGGAAATTCCTAGTCTCTAACGACGCCTAAAAATTACCCACAAGGAAAGGCAGAAAATTTATGTGGTATTGCAGTACATGGGAAAACTGTAACGTTTCTGCCTGGTGTTTGCCAGTCGGGGGTTCGAGTCCCGCTCAGACTCGTTAGTGCCATTAGTGTCTGCAACCTTATTACCTTTGAGAGCTAAGGTTGGAGGGTTTGGGAGAGCCTATAGGTCTATCTGCTGAGTCATCAGCAGCCACTGCCTGGCCCTCCCTGTCTTAGCTTGGGTGGGAGAGGAGGCTTGGGCGCTAATCATATATGGTCAGTCTCTAGGGCATTGTACTGCTTGCTATAGCAATGTCATTGTTCCTTGCCTCTACCATTCATGAGCGACATTTAAACCTTTTAAAAACATATATGTCCTGCTTGCTAGGGAAAATATCACTGTCCCTTGCCTCTGTCATTCATGAGCGACCTTTAAACCTTTAAATGTAATCAAGGTGCCATGTCATCGACATGGGCTGTCAATTGCCCCCCCCCCCCCCCCAATGGTCCTGTCTCTATCTCTGTAATAAACTGTCAAACTGTTACATTCTCAATTACGTCCTCCAGTAAGCTGTCCAAAAACCTTTTCCTTTGCCGCCCTTTTACTCTTCTCCTCTCTATCTAAACATCTAGATATTGCATTACAAACGAAATGCCCTTAAAAACCTGTCGATCAATGGAAGCAAATTCGACTAAAAGAAGTATAAATGTACTAGAACTGAGAAGTTCAGACACTTCTCGTATAGATGAAAGTTACAGCATCACCGAAAAGCTTCGTTCACAATAGGAGGATTCAATTTCAAAGTGGATTCCACGCTGTTAAAAATGTTTCGAGTGTTTGTTGCATGTTTTTGCCCAGGAAAAAAAGAGCATCTCTGTTTCCTAGTAAAAAAACGAAGGGAAAAGTATTAAACAATTTACGCGAACATTAAGCCACGCCAATAAACTCACAAGATTTGCACGAAAAAGGTTTTATCTTTCTTAACCAAAAGCTCGTCAACTGAATGGATAAGAATTAATCAACTTAAGCGAACATTAAGCCATGCTCATAAACTCAAAAGATTTGCACAAAATCTTTGTATCTTTCTTAACCAAAAGAAAGTTTATTCAGGTCGACATGTAATTCCTAAATAGCTAAAGTACTCCAGTTAAAACTCGTAAGAGAGCAAATGTACAATTAATTTTTACTTAGACCAAAAAGCAATAGGTCTACTTAATTTCCCAATACAAGATAAAAAAGTCACTGCAAAATATAGACAGTAAGGCATTCCTACCACCCTAACAAAGAACAGTCCTTGTATAGATTTTACTCATCAGGGATCATACATTATTATTATTATTATTATTATTTGCTAAGCTACAACCCTAGTTGGAAAAGCAGGATGCTATAAGCCCAAGGGCTCCAACAGGAAAAAAATAGCCCAGCGAGGAAAGTAAATAAGGAAATAAATATGACTCGAGAAGTAATGAACAATTGAAATATTTTAAGAACAATAACATTATAATAAATGTTTCATATATAAACCATTATTATCTTTGTCTTGGGGTAGAATTCTCTTACTTGAGGGTACACTCGGCAAACTATTCTATATTAATTCTCTTCCTATTGTTTTTTATGTTTTTATAGTTTATATATGAAGGATATATTTTAATGTTGTTACTGTTCTTAAAATATTTTATTTTAATTAATTCTATTTTCTTATTACCTTTCCTCACTTGGCTATTTTCACCTGTTGGAACCATTGGGCTTATAGCCTTCTGCTTTTCCAACTAGGGTTGTAACCTAGCAAGTGATAATAATAATAATAATAATAATAATAACAATAATAATAATAATAATAATAATAATAAATTGTGTAAGTGCCAGATGATTTTCGACCTTCCAGCACAAGTCCCCCAACCGCCCCCCCCCCCCCAAAAAAAAAGAAAAAAAAAAAAAAAGAAAAAAAGAGAAACACGAAATGCGAAATATGTAGGTCTTCCTTTCCTATCATCTGGAGGGAGATTAGGAGAGAGAGAGGACATCGCGACCAGTATTCGTCTTATGTAAATACTTGTTAATCTCACGGAAGGAATCCCCGGGATTATCTTCCTTGGGTTTATATCACTGCTCCTTTTGCTGTCACTCCATTGCGAGGCTGCTGGAAAGAACCTGTTCTCAATTATGCAAGGATGAGTATGAGCAGAGGACGGAGGAAGAAAAAAAAAAAAAAAACTCAAGATGGAATGAGATGTCGACATTGCTTCAAAAAGAGGTTCTGTTTTTTGTTTTATTGTTTTTTTACATATATACAGAGAAGGAAAAGGTGAAGAGATAAAGAAAAAAAAAACTTGGGATGGAATGAGATGTCGCTATTGCTTCAAAGAGTTTTTTTTTTTTTTTTTTTCGTATTTATTGTCTGTTAGATGACCAAAGAATTCTCTTTAAAATAGTCTGCAAAGAGAACAAAACCACTACGTAAT
>NC_090726.1:39526176-39538676 GCF_036898095.1 Palaemon carinicauda | reverse complement strand
GTTTGTGAACAGCTCAAAATGGTTAAAAAAACATGAGGAAAATTTAATAATCATTACCGTTTTCATTGTTACTTCCACCAACGAAGTTGGAAGGAGGCTATGTTTTACCCTCTGCTTGTGTGATGTTTTGTGTGTGTGTGTGTTTGTTTGGGAACAGCTTCCTGACTGCAATTTTAATCTTAATGAAAAACTTACAGGGATTAACTATTATGTATAAAGCTAGAAATAATTAAATTTTACCGTTTTACGGCAAATTTTCAACAGTGTACACGAGGATACAATGCAGTAAGAGAGGGAATATTGTTTCAAGGAATAATCAGATTAGCTTTTCAAATATAATTGATTATTTTAATTCATAATGAATTCTATTTTTTCCTCGCTAGTTTTCACAATCACCTCATCTCCAAATTACCTTCATTCCATTATTATTATTATTATTATTATTATTATTATTATTATTATTATTATTATTATTATTATTACTAATTAAGCTACAACCCTAGTTGAAAAAGCAAGATGCTATAAGCCCAGGGGCTCCAACAGGGAAAAATAGCCCAGTGAGGAAAGGAAAATAAGGAAATAAATAAACGATATAAGTAATGAAAATTAAAATAAAATACTTTAAAAACATTAACAACATTAAAACATATCTAATTCATAATCTATAAAAGGACTTATGCAAGCTTGTTCAACATAAAACATTTGCTGCAATTTTGAACTTTTGAAATTCTACTGATTTAACAACCCGATTAGGAAGATCATTCCTATCAATTTCCTCTCTAAGGATATAGTTACAGCATCTACTCATACCTTAATAGAACTGACCAACTCGTTACTCCAAGCAAGACTCTTTTATCCACCTTACAGGTCACCTCACAAACCCGGAAAGGTTTTCCGTCCAGCCAAAAAAAGGACCCAGCTTCTGGTGGGCCTGCCAATTCTGACCCTTTTACAAAAGCCATCTCTCACGACATGGGAGGTTTATTTCTATTTCCCCGAATGTGCTTCACGAGAACCTCGGGACCTTTGCAGAGTCTCATTAATTGGAAGGAATGGGAAGGGGGGAGGGGGGGCTGGGAACGAGGTGAAGAGGGGGGGGGGCGTGTAGATTGAAAGAAAGGATTGGAAGAGGTAAAAAGAGTAGAGGAGGAGAAGCAGATTGGGAGAAGACCTACAAAATGTTACCCTACAAAATACGTCAGGTCGTTTCACGTCGTTTGGAGCGTCATTTAGAAAGGGCTTAACGAAGCTTTGAAGATATTCATTGTCCTAGAGTACAGCGAGAGGGTTCGGTCTAGGGATTCCTTGCAATCCAGCCGGCTACTCTTAGAAGGAGACTTTGGCTTGATAGATTTTGACCGGAGGTTCGAGTTAGGACAACATATCCTTGCTAATTCTTAATAAGATTACGAAGCTCCTCTTCTCCTGGAAACATTTGTATTGTGCCAAAGACGGAAGCAAAAGGAAGTCTCTCAAAATGGAAATCAAGAGCTACAACAAAGGGGTTGTGGTGGGCTATTGGAAACGTCCCTGCCTCGTGATAGGCTGGACGGGGGTTCGAGCCCCACTCAAGCTAGGTAGTTTCTTGTAGCTTCTGCAACCTCATAATATTTGTGAGTTAAGAATGCGGGGTTTTGTGGAGCCTATAGGTCTACTAGCTGAGTCATCAGCAGCCAATTCTTGGTCCTCCCTGGTCCTAGCTTAGATGGAGAGGGGGTATGGGCGCTGATCATATGTATATATGGCCAGTCTCTAGGACATTGTCTAGCTAACCATGCAATGTCACTGTCCCTTGCATCTGCCATTCGTGAGTGGCCTTTAAACCTTGAAACCATTACGGAGCCTATAGGTCTACCTGCTGAGTGTTTAGCGGGCATTGCTTGGTCCTCCTTGGTCCTAGCTTGGATAGAGAGTGGTGTTGGGCGCTGATCATATGTATATATGACTAGTCTCTAGGGCATTGTCTTGCTAACCAGGGCAATGTCACTGTCCCTTGCATCTGTCATTCATGAGTAGCCTTTAAACCCTGAAACCTTTACGGAGCCTATAGGTCTACCTGCTGAGTGTTTAGCGGGCATTGCTTGGTCCTCCCTAGGCCTATTTTGGATGGAGAGGAGAGTTGGTTGTCTTTCATGAGAGGCATTTAAACATTTACGGTAATAACCTCCGATTTCTGCACAAAGAGAAGCAGAGTAAATGAAATCTCTAAAACATCAGCAATCAAATATGAAAATTTTCATCAGAATTTATTTTTCTTTTTTTTTTTTTTTAGCTCTGGCCATAGTGGATCGATGTGGGAGCCAACCTTTATAATACAAGCAAGTGAAACATGAACCTCGACAGAGATCCCACAGGAGCAAGTGGCGAAATGAATTACTTGCTTGTGGAAAATTGCTTTTGCATTTAACTGTCATGTAAAAAGCTGGGAATAATTAAATTTTGGAAGGTCAAGGTCAAAGGTCAAGATCACAGTAAGGCAAAATGTTAAATTCACGTAATCAGCCCTAAGTTTGGACATCGTTGTCACAGAGACTTCAAACTTGGTTCATATTTGAGTGTATGAAAATCCACGCCAATTAATACATGTTAAGGCCAAGGGCGGAGGTCTGCGCTTTACTGAATGCCCATCTAGTTGCTATTATATCAGTCTTTTCACATATAGAATGATAAGTTGTATGAATAATTGTTACTTCAATAATGGGATCCTGTATGTTATAGCAATGCGCGTGTAGTGTCTACGTTCATTAAAAAAGCGGCTAATCTTCATAGTTATACCGATAGGTGAAATGTCTACTCAAAATCAATTTGGATTAGAAATAATATAAAACTTGAAACTTATATATTTATATCTATTATTTTAGTAAACTTATACACTTAAAAAACGGCAATTGTAATCGGAAATTCTTCGTAAAAATACACAGTTCTCAGCTGTATTTCAGTAAAATACAGGTGACCGTATTTTACCCTATTTTGTTATCTTTTACAGGTTGATGACATAATATCTCTCCTTTACGTCAATATTTATATATATATATATATATATATATATATATATATATATATATATATATATATATATATATATATATATATATATCGGTTTTTTAAAATGTAAATGCCTGACAACATTTATACCAGGATTTTTACCGTTTTGCAGCAAATTTTGAATAGTGTACACTACGATACAATGCAGTATGAAGAGAGGGAATATTGTTTCAAGGGATAATCAGAATAGTTTTTCAAATATAATTCATGAGTCTTATTTCATGAGGAATTATATTTTTTCCAGCTAGTTTTCACAATCTCCTGATCTCTAAATTACCTTCATTCCATTATTATTATTATTATTATTAATTAAGCTACAACCCAGGTTGGAAAAGCAAGATGTTATAAGCCCAGGGGCTCCAACAGGGAAAAATAGCCCAGTGAGGAAAGGAAAATAAGGATATATATAAATGATATAAGAAGTAATGAAAATTAAAATAAAATACTTTAAAAACATTAACAACATTAAAACATATTTAATTCATAAACTATAAAAAGGACTTATGCAAGCAGGTTCAACATAAAAGCATTTGCTGCGAGTTTGAACTTTTGAAGTCCTACTGATTCAACTACCCGATTAGGAAGATCATTCCTATCAATTTCCTCTCTAAGGATATAGTTTCAGCATCTACTCATACCTCAATAGAACTGACCAACTCATTACTCCAGCAAGACTCTTTTTATCCAACTTACAGGTCACCTCACAATCCCGGAAAGGTTTTCCGTCCAGCCAAAAAAGGACCCAGCTTCTGGTGGGCCTGCCAATTCTGACCCTTTTACAAAAGCCATCTCTCACGACATGGGACCTTTATTTCTATTTCCCCGAATGTGCTTCACGAGAACCTCGGGACCTTTGCAGAGTCTCATTAATTGGAAGGAATGGGAATGGGGGGGGGGGGCTGGGAATGAGGTGAAGGGAGGGGGGTGTAGATTGAAAGAAAGGATTGGAAGAGGTAAAAAGAGTGGAGGAGGAGAAGACGCAGATTGGGAGAAGACCTACAAAATGTTATCCTACAAAATACGTCAGGTCGTTTCACGTCGTTTGGAGCGTCATTTAGAAAGGGCTTAACGAAGCTTTGAAGATATTCATTGTCCTAGAGTACAGCGAGGGATCGGTCTAGAGATTCCTGGCAATCCAGCCGTCTACTCTGAAAGGGCGATTTTGGCATAACCAGAGGTTCGAGTTAGGACAACATATCCTTGCTAATTCTTAATAAGATTACGAAGCTCCTCTTCATTTGGAAACATTTTTGTGTCAAAGACGCAAGCAAAAGGAAGTTTCTCAAAATGGAAATCAAGAGCTACAACAAAGGGGTTGTGGTGGGCTATTGGAAACGCCCCGGCCTGGTGATATACTGGACGAGAGTTCGAGTCCCGCTCAAGCTAGGTAGTTTCTTGTAGCTTCTGCAACCTCACAATACTTTTGAGCTAAGAATACATGGTTGGGGAGCCTATAGGTCTACCAGCTGGGTCATCAGCAGCCACTGCTTGCTCCACCCTAGGCCTAGTTTGGATGGAGAGGGGGCTTGGGGTTGATCATATGTATATATGGCCAGTCTCTAGGGCATTGTCTTGCTAACTAGAGCAATGTCACAGTCCCTTGCATCTGCCATTCATGAGCAGCCTTTAAACCTTGAAACCTTTAAGGAGCCTATAGGTCTACCTGCTGAGTGTTTAGCAGCCATTGCTTGGTCCTCCTTGGCCCTAGCTTGGATGGAGAGGGGGTATGGGCGCAGATCATATGTATATATAGCCAGTCTCTGGGACACTGTCATGCTAACCAGGGCAATGTCATTGTTCTTGCATCTGTCATTCATGAATGGCCTTTAAACCTTGAAACCATTACGGAGCCTATAGGTCTACCTGCTGAGTGTTTTAGCGGCCATTGCTTGGTCCTCCTTGGTCCTAGCTTGGATGGAGAGGGGTGTTGGACGCTGATCATAAGTACATGTGACTAGTCTCTGGGACATTGTCATGCTAACCAGGGCAATGTGATTGTCCTTGCATCTGTCATTCATGGGTGGCCTTTAAACCTTGAAACCTTTACGGAGCCTATAGGTCTACCTGCAAAGTCATCAGCAGCCATTGCTTGGCCCTCCTTGGTCCTAGCATGGATGGAGAAAGGAGTTGGTTATCATTCATGAAAGACCTTTAAACCTTTACGGTAATAACCTCTGATTTCTGCACAAAGAGAAGCAGAGTAAATGAAATCTCTACAACATCAGCAATCAAATATGAAAATTTTCATCAGAGATTATTTTTTTTTCTTTTTTAAAGCTCTGGCCATAGTGGATCAATGTGGGAACCAACCTTTATAATACAAGCAAGTGAAACATGAACCTCGACACAGATCCCACAGGAGCAAGTGGCGAAATGAATTACTTGCTTGTGGAAAATTGCTTTTAGATTGAATCAGGAATAAAAAAATATACACAAATTGTTATCACAGACAGAGAGAGAGAGAGAGAGAGAGAGAGAGAGAGAGAGCTGGTATATGGCAATTACACGATACTGTAGATATGAGAGAGAGAGAGAGAGAGAGAGAGAGAGAGAGAGAGAGAGCTGGTATATGGCAATTACACGATACTGTAGATATGAGAGAGAGAGAGAGAGAGAGAGAGAGAGAGAGAGAGAAAGCTGGTATATGGCAATTACACGATACTGTAGATATGAGAGAGAGAGAGAGAGAGAGGAGAGAGAGAGAGAGAGAGAGAGAGAGAGAGAGAGAGAGAGAGAGAGAGCTGGTATATGGCAATTACACGATACTGTAGATATGAGAGAGAGAGAGAGAGAGAGAGAGAGAGAGAGAGAGAGAAAGCTGGTATATGGCAATTACACAATACTGTAGATATGAGAGAGAGAGAGAGAGAGAGAGAGAGAGAGAGAGAGAGAGCTGGTATATGGCAATTACAAGAAACCATAGTTATGTGTGTGTGTGTGTGTGTGAGAGAGAGAGAGAGAGAGAGAGAGAGAGAGAGAGAGTGCTGATATATGACAATTACAAGTTATGAGAGAGAGAGAGAGAGAGAGAGAGAGAGAGATGAGAAAAATAATTTTCGATCATAAAACAATGAACATGCATGAATACATGCATATATACATACGTATACAAAATTCAATTTCTTCACAGGAAAATTGCTGTATAAATATTAGTCTGAAAATTTCATCATTATAGAATGTGACAGGATTTGGTTAGGCAGATTAAACTTAAAACTATATCCAGTGAGGGAAGAGCTTATTTCGTCAGGAGTTTTTCATATAAAATGAAGTAATTCTACATCGAAATCTGAAAAATCCACGCCTTAAGCTGTTTAGGTGAAAGCACGCTCATACATGCGAGTATACACACACAGACACATACACACACACACACACACACATATATATATATATATATATATACATATAGCATATATGTATATATATACATATATTATATATGTATATATATGTATATATATAATATATATATATATATATATATATATGTATATATATACACTGTATATATATACTGTATATACATACATATATTATATAAAGATATATATGTACAAATATAAATATATATATATATATATATATATACACTGTATATATATACTGTATATACATACATATATTATATAAGGATATATATGTATAAATATAGATATAAATATATATATATATATATACACACATATATATGTATGTATATATATATATATATATATATATAGACATAAATTTATTTACAATAGTGTACGCGACCCATCAAAAATAACGGCTACATCTTTAGATAGATATGCAACTACACGCATTTGAATGCAAACACATAGATTGAACCCTTCCCACCTCCTGCCCGAGGTACGGGGAGAGACCGAGTAGTCACACGTTTGACAATGGCACTCAACGTTACAGGAAAGAAATATACGAGTATATATTTACATGCATATATATATATATATATATATATATATATATATATATATACAAATAAGCCATATATTCTAACACATTAATGTCTGTGTTCTCTTACCGACCTCGGGATCAGAGCCCCAGGCGGAACCACTCAAAGACAATAGCTTCTGACCGGTCGGGAATCGAACCTTGGTCTACGAAACTTGTAATAACAGTGACATAGCACTTAGCCACTTGGTTTCCTCGTGCCGCAAACATGTTACTACATTTTCTTCACTCTGACCTCTACATCTTCACCAGTCTCTGTAGCTTTCCTTCACTCCATTCTAAATTCTATTTTGTTCTTTCTCTTGCATCACAAACTCGTAACTATATTTGCTTTACTCTAACCTCTACATCTTCACCAGTCTCTGTAGCTTTCCTTCACTCCATTCTAAATTCTATTTTGTTCTTTCTCTTGCATCACAAACTCGCAACTATATTTGCTTTACTCTAACCTCTACATCTTCACCAGTCTCTGTAGCTTTCCTTCACTCCATTCTAAATTCTATTTTGTTCTTTCTCTTGCATCACAAACTCGTAACTATATTTGCTTTACTCTAACCTCTACATCTTCACCAGTCTCTGTAGCTTTCCTTCACTCCATTCTAAATTCTATTTTGTTCTTTCTCTTGCATCACAAACTCGTAACTATATTTGCTTTACTCTGACCTCTACATCTTCACCAGTCTCTGTAGCTTTCCTTCACTCCATTCTAAATTCTATTTTGTTCTTTCTCTTGCATCACAAACTTGTAACTACATTTGCTTTACTATGATCATTACATCTTCACCAGTCTCTGTAGCTTTCACTGACACCAATCCATTTTGAATTCTATTTTGTTCCTATTTCTTTTGCACCACAAACTCGTAACCACATTTCCTTTACTCTAACTTCTACATCTTCACAAGTCTCTGTAACTTTCCTTCACTGACACCAATCCATTTTGAATTCTATTTTGTTCCTATTTCTCTTGCACCACAAACTCGTAACTACATTTGCTTTACTCTGACCTCTACATCTTCACCTGTCTCTGTAACTTTCCTTCACTGACTCTAATCCATTCTAATTCTATTTTCTTTCCCTTCTTTTGCACCACAAACTCGTAACTACATTTGCTATTTGCTTTTCTCTGACCACCATCATCATTCATATTAATCAATCCATAACTTACGATCAAGCCAGGTAGACATAATTTTCAGGACAGAATGAGGCGAAGTGGAAAATTGCGGACCACATAGTGAGAAAAGTGCTCTTGAAATGAGGAGGTCTATTCCATTGAGTCCAATAATAGTAATTTTCATCACTTTGGGATATGATAAACTAACTTTTTCGCCGGACTGCTCAGTGCGATAATAACTTAATAGCAAAGGGCATGGCGTTTGCAACATTAATTCGTGTATTCTTAGAGTATCCCATATAAATACATATACACGATCACTACACTGTATATATATAAATATATATATATATACATATATATATATATAATATATATATATATATATATATATATATATATATATATATATATATATATATATACAGTATATATTATTATTATTATTATTACTATCCAAGCTACAACCCTAATTGGAAAAGCAAGATGCTATAAGCCCAGGGGCTCCAATAGGGAAAAATAGCCCAGTGAGGAAAGGAAATAAGGAAATAAATAACTGAAGAGAACAAATTAACAATAAATCATTCTAAAAAAAGTAACAACGTCATAACAGATATGTCATATACAAACTACTAACAACGTCAAAAACAAATATGTCATATATAAACTATAAAAAGACTCATGTCCGCCTGGTCAACAAAAAAGCATTTGCTCCCACTTTGAACTTTTGAAGTTCTACTGATTCAACAACCCGATTAGGAAGATCATTCCACAACTTGGTAACAGCTGGAATAAAACTTCTAGAGTACTGCATAGTATTGAGCCTCGTGATGGAGAAGGCCTGGCTATTAGAATTAACTGCCTGCCTAGTATTACGAACAGGATAGAATTGTCCAGGGAGATCTGAATGTAAAGGATGGTCAGAGTTATGAAGAATCTTATGCAACATGCATAATGAACTAATTGAACGACGGTGCCAGAGATTAATATCTAGATCAGGAATAAGAAATTTAATAGACCGTAAGTTTCTGTCCAACAAATTAAGATGAGAATCAGCAGCTGAAGACCAGACAGGAGAACAATACTCAAAACAAGGTAGAATAAAAGAATTAAAACACTTCTTCAGAATAGATTGATCACCAAATATCTTAAAAGACTTTCTCAATAAGCCAATTTTTTGTGCAATTGAAGAAGACACAGACCTTATATGTTTCTCAAAAGTAAATTTGCTATCGAGAAACACACCTAAAATTTTGAAAGAGTCATACAAATTTAAAGAAACATTATCAATACTGAGATCCGGATGTTGAGGAGCCACTGTCCTTGACCTACTTACAATCATACTTTGAGTTTTGTTAGGATTCAACTTCATACCCCATAACTTGCACCATGCACTAATTTTAGCTAAATCTCTATTAAGGGATTCACCAACCCCAGATCTACATTCAGGGGATGGAATTGATGCAAAGAGAGTAGCATCATCTGCATATGCAACAAGCTTATTTTCTAGGCCAAACCACATGTCATGTGTATATAGAATGAAAAGTAATGGGCCAAGAACACTACCCTGTGGAACACCGGATATCACATTCCTACACTCACTATGGTGCCCATCAACAACTACTCTTTGAGATCTACTACTTAAAAAATCAATAATAATGCTAAGAAACGACCCACCCACTCCCAACTGTTTCAGTTTGAAAACAAGGGCCTCATGATTAACACGGTCAAAGGCAGCACTAAAATCAAGGCCAATCATACGAACTTCCCGACCACAATCAAGGGATTTCTGTACTGCATTGGAGATTGTAAGAAGGGCATCACATGCTCCAAGGCCTTTACGAAAACCAAATTGCAAACTAGGGAATAGATGATTACCTTCAGCAAACCTATTAAGACGTTTTGCCAGAAGACGTTCAAAAACCTTAGATAATATGGGAGTTATGGAAATTGGGCGGTAATCAGAGGGACTTGAGCTACCACAAACACATTTACATAGAGGAGTAACATTACCAATTCAATATACATATATATATATATATATATATATATATATATATATATATATATATATATATATATATATATATATATATATATATATATACATATAGCATATATGTATATATATACATATATTATATATGTATATATATGTATATATATATAAATATATATATATATATGTATATATATATACACTGTATATATATATATATATATATATATATATATATATATATATATATATATATATGTGTGTGTGTGTGTGTGTGTGTGTGTGTGTTTGCGCGTATGTGTAGAAATCACGAAAACGTGATTACTATATGTACAGTATATGCATATGTATATGCATGAATATACGTACAATAACCCTCATCTCCTTTAACGGAGATGTCTCCAGAAAGTGCTACAGATTTCTGCTTTCTTCGCGAATTTTTGTATTCTTCTTGAAAGTCGAAATCCACGACAATCGTCTAGCTACCAGGTACATGATCTATTTCTTGGTCAATAAAGTTCATTAATATATTTTAAGACTGCTTCGAAACTCTTCATGCTGAAACTAATTTAATTACAATATTATTACATGAATAAGTTTAGGAATTAAATATATATCTGAATAAAGATTCCTGGACAGGTTATTTTGCCCACCACTCATAATTGCACATGCGCAAACAGATGCACAATCTGTTTTTTTATGCAAATCGTATTATTGTTACCTCTGCTTAAAGGTTTAAAGGTCGCTCATGAATAGTAGAGGCAAATGACAGTGACATTGCCCTATTCAACAGGACAGTGCCCTAGAGACTAACTATATATACAAAAGATCAGCGCCCAAGACCCCTCTCCATCCAAGCTGGGACCAAGGAGTTCAAGGTAATGGCTGCTGATGATTCAACAGATAGACCTATAGGCTCCCCCAAACACACCATCCTTAGCTCACAAGGATGGTGAGGTTGCAGCGACCAAAGAAACAAACGAATATGAGCGGGACTCGAACCCCAGTCTGGCGTTCACGAGTCAGGGACGTTACCACATCGGACACCACAACACTTGCGATATTATAAGACGTGAGAGAGAGAGAGAGAGAGAGAGAGAGAGAGAGAGAGAGAGAGAGAGAGAGAGAGAGATGGTGATAATTCAGAAATAAAGCCATCATTTCTAAACCAAAATTCGGTAAGAGAGAGAGAGAGAGAGAGAGAGAGAGAGAGAGAGAGAGAGTTATTAGTAACCAACCAGATTTCACAGGGAAGCTGCGGGGCTTAACAGGATTTCACGCAATCTGTTTCCATTTACATGAAGACGGAGGAAACAGAAAACAATAAAGAGATGTGATCTTCTTTCTTATAATTTCTGTTGCTTTGACACATTTCCATAAGTTTATTTCTTTTAGAGCATTGGCAAGATGTAATCCCTTGTTGCAGCTAAATAAAAATCTAGGTAATATAATATTAAAGTTATGGAGCTTTGAAATAGAATGAAAATAAGGATATAAAACATCTTAATTATGTTATATAAGTAACTTTGACATTAGAAAGATATGATCCCTTGTTGCAGCTAAATATAAACAAGTAAGTTTGACATTAGAAAGATATAATCCTTTGTTATACTAAAATAAAAATCTAGGTAATATAATATTAAAGTTATGGGGCTTTGAAATAGAAGGAAATTAGCATATAAAACATCTTAATTATGTTACATAAGTAATTTTGGTATTGCAAGATATAATCCTTTGTTGCAGCCAAATAAAAATCTAGGTAATATAACATTAAAGTCATGGGCCTTTGAAATAGAAAGGAAATTAGCATATAAAACATCTTAATTATGTTACATAAGTAATTTTGGTATTTGCAAGATATAATTCCTTGTTGTACAAAAAAAAAAAAAAAAAAAAAAATACAGGTTATAACTAAATATTAAACCGATAGGCCTTCGAAATAAAATGGAAATAAGGACACAAAACACCTTAACTACGTTACACATATCAGTTCGATCATAAAGATATTCTTACATATATTACATTTGACTGCAGACGAAAATGAATACAAAATTAAAGAGAAGAAATAAGAGTTTTAATTGCAACAATTAAGTCTCCGGTAAATGAGAGAGAGAGAGAGAGAGAGAGAGAGAGAGAGAGAGAGAGAGAGAGAGAGCTGGCGATGATTACGAGCTATTCAGCTCCAACATATAAAAATCCTTATCGAAACTACTTTACTATTCCATTCATAATCCCGTGCCCGATTATAAATCAAGTTCCTGTTCCAGCAGAGCACAATTCCCCTAAAAGAAGACTGATGAATAAGTTATTTCGAAGAGAGAAAAGCAGACAATATAATAAGCTCCCACGAAACATTCAAATGATTGAAGACATTAAGACTTTAAAGAGGAAACT
>NC_090726.1:39498676-39518676 GCF_036898095.1 Palaemon carinicauda | reverse complement strand
AAATGAGTCTGGATCGGCTTCCCTTGCATTCCTCTATTTGTGTGCAACAAAGTTAGTTCTTAGCAACTTCTGTTGCAACACTCTTTGGCAAGGAGGAAGACAACAGGGGTCTGTAGTTTTGATTTTATCAGACGGATCAGTTTCCTTCTTAGGGGCATACAACTTGCGGAAAAATTGAAGCCTGGCTTCATCAACACTTGTCAGGTTCCGAACTCCATAGACAATGCACAAGTACTCTTCAACTACAGCAGCAACATCTGGATCGATGACATCTGAGTCTCCAAGGTGACTAATTGCTGATGTGAACCTAGGGTTGTTTTTCATTATTTCAAATGGCTTCCACTTTGCTTTTCTCATAAAACAGGCTGTGTAATCACAGCCTGTCAGCGCATGGAAGCTTGGTTGCAAGATGTGAGATGTGACATATGTATGAAACGCATGGAATTTCTAGAACTCAATCCAGCATCCATCCAAATCTGTGCATTAAGAAACCTAGCATGGTAGAGAATGATGATAAAGACGTCAGTGTCGTTACTGCGAATGGCAATCACTGGGACCACATCATGGTTAACAGCAACAAAGTTTGCATGGTACAGTAACCGTGTATCAGCTTCTTCATGCCTGCACTGAAGCTCATGAACCAGGATCCTGTTGACAGTTTCACGTGCTGAAGTGTAAAGGTAGCATTCATGTTCCACTGTAAAGTAGACCTGATGTCCCTGAAGAGTCGATGCATATCTATCTGATGACCATTCATCCTTCAAGAAGGCCAAAAACTCTGTTTTGAAAAGTGATGTGCTCCAAGCCGTGTTGAGATCTGGTGGTCTTTTCTGTGACGAGCCAGTGATTATGTAGGTAGTGGGTGTCCTACCACACAAGTCATGTTCAATGTCCTTGATACTTGGCCCTTAGGATATATGTCACAGACTATGTATACAATTTCACCAGTGCTACAAGCCGATTTCAAAATGGACATTGCCATGTCCCCCTAGGTGGATGGCATGTCAAGCGTACGGGAGAAGAATATATGATCAATAATATACACATCAGTCCTGTTTGGTATGGCATTCAAGTTTCCCATTGCTTCTAATTTTTCCATTAATGTCCTCTTTGATGTCTTGTTCATATCACCAGTTATATGACACAATGAGAAAGGAACTGGAGTGAGAGGATAGGACAGGTCAATACTGAGATCAAGTTATTGCGTTACTGACAAATACAGCAGCTTTCTAAATATGTCTCTGGTGCATTTTTCTTCCTTTATCTGTTTGTCCTTTGTGGTGAATTTCACTGTTACTGCATCCTGTGTGACATTTATCACCTTTCTTTGCTTAACAGTCCGTTCAAAACGCCCACCATCTACATTACATTCATTAACAAAAACTTGATGCCAAGTAGATCCAGTTTCTTTTGACTGCAGAAGTCTGTCTTTCACACCATCCAGTGTTTAGGCAATACAGAGTATCATCATTAACAGTGAATGGATTGAGAGTGTTCTCCACCTCTGTGATCGTGCTCTTAAGGTATGCATTGTCTTTGGCTATCCTTGATGGCTTTAGTTCCTGTATTGCATCATCCACCAGTGTGATTCCAGCCATTTCCAGGAGACAACTCACAAATACTCCCCTAAAAGATCTTGTCGCTGTCAACCCCATACGGACTGCAACATTCTGTGTAAATGCAGCAATACCCTTTTGGCTGGATGCGGCATCCCTATTCACAGCTTGCTGTAAGGTAATAGCAAATGCACTTCTGGAAAAGGTATTCCTAGTTCTCCGCACAGAGAGTGCACCTGCTTCAAAACTTTGCTTGATTCCGGGATGTGTCATTTCCATATTGAGCAGATTGAGGTGATAGAATATAGGAATCATTGAGCCTAAAGCATAGATGTAGAGGTCTAGGTCATATGTCCTGCTGGCCCTGTCAAAAAGCATGAATATGTGAATGAGATCAATGTAGAGAAACCAGAACCTAGCAGTAAAGCCATGATGACCCTGACAAGTCTGATCACAGAATTTACCATATCTTTCCAACAATTTACAAATTGCAGCGGACTCCAATAATGTCAAAAGTGATTGGGGTGATGGGTCTGCAGAAAATGAATTCAGCAACACCATGCATTCATCTGGTATTCCACCTTCTACCAAAAATTGCTTAAAATGCAGAATCTGCAAGGCAAGTGCAAACAGGGGATGGATACGCTTGCATCTGTTCAAATGTTTTCCACCAATGAACCCTCCTACTGAACCATGAGCCAACACATCAGCCAAGCTAAGAACCTCGGTACAACCAGACCATTCAACAATATAACCTAATGCGCTGAAATAGGCCATGGAAATATGAAATGTACCAAAACAAACAAAGATATTGTCAAAGAAAGAGGATTCTTGTGCTTGGTTCTGGAGTGCAGGTTTTGCGATAACAAGGTCACATGTCAATATAGCATATGCCTCACTGCACTCACTTGCAACCTTTTGAGACCTGACAAAAGTTTCTTTAACTACATCCAAACTTCTTGGTGGCAGTTCAATATTTTCCATATACCCAATCTACTGCAAATGGAGTCTGTCCTCTGTGACCAAGAAATTCCAGCCTTGCCCCATAGGGGTGCTGGACATCAGGCAGCAGCACATTAACCAGATAATATTAATTTTCTTTGCTATCTCCAGGCTGGATTGTGGATCTTGTAAATATTTTTCAAATTCGAACCTCGACAGTGATGGCTTTCTTTCATATGGCATGATTTGTCGCTAAGGCGCATCAAATATTCGTCGTCTTTTCAAAGGTACTTGGTCAGTAGCTGCATCAGTATTTATGGTCCCTTCAGTCTCAGCACCTTGCATCACACCTGCAGCAGGCCTATTCTGGTAGCATATCACAATGGTGTCATGATGAGTGTCTTTGCCAGATAGGGTTTCTGTCAGCTCGTCATAATTATCCCAAGCAAGACCTGTGGAGAGACCAACTTGAGGTAAAAGCATATCAGGTAAAAGCTGCCCTTCTGCTGTGATTTTTTACGCTATATCCGTCTCAATTGATTCAGCTGTGTGATAACTTACCGCATGACCCTAGTGATTAGGAATTTCCACAACTCTGCGACTACCTGTGAGGCTTTTCATTCCGACTCCCAGACAAAGATGCTTGGATGGTTTTACTCATCCCTGGCTGGTACAGTAAATAACATCCTGGTATAGTGAGACTACCCTTAGCTTTACTTATTCACTAGGCTTATCTTTGTTCTGCAAGACACAGAGAAGTGTGGTAAAAACCAAATGAAGAAGGTCTGGAATTTCTACTTGCTCTTTCTTAAAATCCTCAAGTGACAAGGACACAGGCAATTCAGGTGCACACTTACAAATTTCAAGGATGTTAAAAGGCAATGTAGAGGCTGTTTTTATAATATTTTAAAGACAAAACAGGTGCACACACAGAGTCAATAAAACAAATCTCAGTAATATAGGTGAACCATCTATCAACTAAATTTGAAACGGTTTGAGGAGTACATTTCACAGGAACCGTTTAATAATGACTTTTGTCATATCAGTCATATTGCTGGAATAGATCCCATATTTTTCAAAAAACTTTATTTATGTCTCTTCTTTATATTCTATTCATATTTAGTAAACCCTGGCAAATTTTGATGTCTTATTTAGCCAAAATACAGCTAAAACCCAAAACTGGCATTGCAAAAGGCTGACCTTGACCTTTTGACCCTTGGTGACCCCCAATAATCATTTAATTGATGTTGTTTGATATGAAATAGATCTGCATATCAATAGCATCATTTTGGTATATAGTTCTTTATTCTAGACCCAGGATGAAAGGAGCTGCAGCCAATTTACTTTCCTCCACCCCCATATTTTGCCAAAAAATTATAAGATCGTTTTCGGGCAAATGGAGTTAATAAAATCCACACCCACCCCTGCCCAACTTAAAGATACCCATTTTTGGATGTCCCATGGTAGACCCTTTCCAAAAATGCCCACTAGAATTTTGGTCATCTCCGGTAAATAAATGGCTGCTAGCTCTTGGACTAAAAGCTACCTGCAGGACGATCTGTCCGAGGAAGAGCTGTCTTCGATTTTTGGACGCCGCTGAGATGTTGTCTATTTATTATATATATATATATATATATATATATATATATATATATATATATATATATATATATATATATATATATATATATATATATATATATATACACACATACAAACATGTATATATATATATATATATATATATATATATATATATATATATATATATACAGCATATATATATATATATATATAAATACACACACACACACACACACATATATATATATATATATATATATATATATGCGTAAAAATCACAGGAAAACGTGATGCTCAGATGCAGAAGAACCACAGGGAAAATGAAAATACGAAATATACAATAAAGTCCTGACTAGTTTCGTGATACTTCCAGTATCACGAAACTAGTCAGGACTTTATTGTATATTTCGTATTTTCATTTTCTCTGTGGTTCTTCTGCATATATATATATATATATATATATATATATATATATATATATATATATATATATATATATATATATATATATATGTATTCGTGTGTGTGTAAAACATGCGTTATTAAGTATATACAGGCATTATGAGTAATAAATCAAACATAATGATATCATCTCTTCCTTTTGGCATTAGCAGTAAAGTTTTGCATGCCAGAAATAAAAAGAAAAAATAAGATTAACAAATATAACCGACTCTGTCATCACACACAAACATAACAGTTTTACTTCCTGATCATCCAATCGGAGAAGAAAAACACTCTTTGAAATACGAGACCTTAAGACAAATAGTCCGAAGGATATATCACTGCTAACAGAAATTGGTCAGGCAACGCCGTAAAGATGTACCAAAGTTAAATGAAATTAGACCCACCACACGTGAGATTTTTCTTACACCGAGGATAGAGAGAGCTTGGGGGAGTAGGATTCATTCTCACGAAGCAGTTTGAAGGTTTAAAGGCCACTCATGAATGGCAGAGGCAAAGGACAGTGACATTGTCCTAAGGTTTATAGCGAGATTGTCCTATCCTGACTAAAAGTGAGATTTTTCCTACAATGGGGATAGAGAGAGTTTGGGGGAATAGGATTCATTCCCATGGAGCAGGTTGAAGGTTTAAAGGCCACTCATGAATGGCAGAGGAAAAGGGCAGTGACATTGTCCTAAGGTTTATAGCGAGATTGTCCTATCCTGACTAAAAGTGAGATTTTTCCTACAATGGGGATAGAGAGAGTTTGGGGGAATAGGATTCATTCTCATGAAGCAGTTTGAAGGTTTAAAGGCCGCTCATGAATGGCAGAGGCAAAGGATAGTGACATTGTCCTATCCTGACCACACATGAGATTTTCCCTACATCGAGGATAGAGAGAGCTTGGGGGAGTAGGATTCATTCTCATGAAGCAGGTTGAAGGTTTAAAGGCCTCTCATGAATGGCAGAGGCAAAGGGCAGTGACATTGTCCTAAGGTTTAAAGGCCACTCATGAATGGCAGAGGGAAAGGACAGTGACATTGTCCTATCCTGACTAAAAGTGAGATTTTTCCTACAACGAGGATAGAGAGAGCTTGGGGGAATAGGACTCATTCTCATGAAGCAGTTTGAAGGTTTAAAGGCCACTCATGAATGGCAGAGGCAAAGGGCAGTGACATTGTCCTAAGGTTTAAAGGCCGCTCATAAGTGGCAGAGGCAAAGGACAGTGACATTGTCCTAAGGTTTAAAGGCCGCTCATGAATGGCAGAGGCAAAGGACAGTGACATTGTCCTAAGGTTTAAAGGCCGCTCATGAATGGCAGAGGCAAAGGACAGTGACATTGTCCTAAGGTTTAAAGGCCGCTCATGAATGGCAGAGGCAAAGGACAGTGACATTGTCCTAAGGTTTAAAGGCCGCTCATGAATGGCAGAGGCAAAGGATAGTGACATTGTCCTAAGGTTTAAAGGCCGCTCATGAATGGCAGAGGCAAAGGATAGTGACATTGTCCTAAGGTTTAAAGGCCGCTCATGAATGGCAGAGGCAAAGGATAGTGACATTGTCCTAAGGTTTAAAGGCACTCATGAATGGCAGAGGCAAAGGACAGTGACATTGTCCTAAGGTTTAAAGGCCGCTCATGAATGGCAGAGGCAAAGGATAGTGACATTGTCCTAAGGTTTCAAGGCCGCTCATAAATGGCAGAGGCAAAGGACAGTGACATTGTCCTAAGGTTTAAAGGCCGCTCATAAATGGCAGAGGCAAAGGACAGTGACATTGTCCTAAGGTTTAAAGGCCGCTCATGAATGGCAGAGGCAAAGGATAGTGACATTGTCCTAAGGTTTCAAGGCCGCTCATAAATGGCAGAGGCAAAGGACAGTGACATTGTCCTAAAGTTTAAAGACCGCTCATGAATGGCAGAGGCAAAGGACAGTGACATTGTCCTAAGGTTTAAAGGCCGCTCATGAATGGCAGAGGCAAAGGACAGTGACATTGTCCTATCGTGACTAAAAGTGAGATTTTTCTACACCGAGGATAGAGAGAGTTTGGGGAAAAGGATTCATTCTCATGAAGCAGGTTGAAGGTTTAAAGGGCACTCATGAATGGCAGAGGCAAAGGGCAGTGACATTGTCCTAAGGTTTAAAGGCCGCTCATGAATGGCAGAGGCAAAGGACAGTGACATTGTCCTAAGGTTTAAAGGCCGCTCATGAATGGCAGAGGCAAAGGACAGTGACATTGTCCTAAAGTTTAAAGACCGCTCATAAATGGCAGAGGCAAAGGACAGTGACATTGTCCTAAGGTTTAAAGGCCGCTCATGAATGGCAGAGGCAAAGGACAGTGACATTGTCCTATCGTGACTAAAAGTGAGATTTTTCTACACCGAGGATAGAGAGAGTTTGGGGAAAAGGATTCATTCTCATGAAGCAGGTTGAAGGTTTAAAGGGCACTCATGAATGGCAGAGGCAAAGGGCAGTGACATTGTCCTAAGGTTTAAAGGCCGCTCATGAATGGCAGAGGCAAAGGACAGTGACATTGTCCTATCGTGACTAAAAGTGAGATTTTTCTACACCGAGGATAGAGAGAGCTTGGGGGAATAGGATTCCTTCTCATGAAGCAGTTTAAAGGCCACTCATGAATGGCAGAGGCAAAGGACAGTGACATTGTCCTATCCTGACTAAAAGTGAGATTTTTCTACACCGAGGATAGAGAGAGAGCTTGGGGGAATAGGATTCCTTCTCATGAAGCAGTTTAAAGGCCACTCATGAATGGCAGAGGCAAAGGACAGTGACATTGTCCTAAGGTTTACAGTGACATTGTCCTATCCTGACCAAAAGTGAGATTTTTCCAACAATGGGGATAGAGAGAGTTTGGGGGAATAGGATTCATTCTCATGAAGCAGTTTGAAGGTTTAAAGGCCGCTCATGAATGGCAGAGGCAAAGGATAGTGACATTGTCCTATCCTGACCACACATGAGATTTTCCCTACATCGAGGATAGAGAGAGCTTGGGGGAGTAGGATTCATTCTCATGAAGCAGGTTGAAGGTTTAAAGGCCTCTCATGAATGGCAGAGGCAAAGGGCAGTGACATTGTCCTAAGGTTTAAAGGCCACTCATGAATGGCAGAGGGAAAGGACAGTGACATTGTCCTATCCTGACTAAAAGTGAGATTTTTCCTACAACGAGGATAGAGAGAGCTTGGGGGAATAGGACTCATTCTCATGAAGCAGTTTGAAGGTTTAAAGGCCACTCATGAATGGCAGAGGCAAAGGGCAGTGACATTGTCCTAAGGTTTAAAGGCCGCTCATAAGTGGCAGAGGCAAAGGACAGTGACATTGTCCTAAGGTTTAAAGGCCGCTCATGAATGGCAGAGGCAAAGGACAGTGACATTGTCCTAAGGTTTAAAGGCCGCTCATGAATGGCAGAGGCAAAGGACAGTGACATTGTCCTAAGGTTTAAAGGCCGCTCATAAGTGGCAGAGGCAAAGGACAGTGACATTGTCCTAAGGTTTAAAGGCCGCTCATAAGTGGCAGAGGCAAAGGGCAGTGACATTGTCCTAAGGTTTAAAGGCCGCTCATAAGTGGCAGAGGCAAAGGACAGTGACATTGTCCTAAGGTTTAAAGGCCGCTCATGAATGGCAGAGGCAAAGGACAGTGACATTGTCCTAAGGTTTAAAGGCCGCTCATAAGTGGCAGAGGCAAAGGACAGTGACATTGTCCTAAGGTTTAAAGGCCGCTCATGAATGGCAGAGGCAAAGGACAGTGACATTGTCCTAAGGTTTAAAGGCCGCTCATGAATGGCAGAGGCAAAGGACAGTGACATTGTCCTAAGGTTTAAAGGCCGCTCATGAATGGCAGAGGCAAAGGACAGTGACATTGTCCTAAGGTTTAAAGGCCGCTCATGAATGGCAGAGGCAAAGGACAGTGACATTGTCCTAAGGTTTAAAGGCCGCTCATAAGTGGCAGAGGCAAAGGACAGTGACATTGTCCTAAGGTTTAAAGGCCGCTCATAAGTGGCAGAGGCAAAGGGCAGTGACATTGTCCTAAGGTTTAAAGGCCACTCATGAATGGCAGAGGGAAAGGACAGTGACATTGTCCTATCCTGACCACACATGAGATTTTCCCTACATCGAGGATAGAGAGAGCTTGGGGGAGTAGGATTCATTCTCATGAAGCAGGTTGAAGGTTTAAAGGGCACTCATGAATGGCAGAGGCAAAGGGCAGTGACATTGTCCTAAGGTTTAAAGGCCGCTCATGAATGGCAGAGGCAAAGGACAGTGACATTGTCCTAAGGTTTAAAGGCCGCTCATGAATGGCAGAGGCAAAGGACAGTGACATTGTCCTAAGGTTTAAAGGCCGCTCATGAATGGCAGAGGCAAAGGACAGTGACATTGTCCTAAGGTTTAAAGGCCGCTCATGAATGGCAGAGGCAAAGGACAGTGACATTGTCCTAAGGTTTAAAGGCCGCTCATGAATGGCAGAGGCAAAGGACAGTGACATTGTCCTAAGGTTTAAAGGCCGCTCATGAATGGCAGAGGCAAAGGACAGTGACATTGTCCTAAGGTTTAAAGGCCGCTCATGAATGGCAGAGGCAAAGGACAGTGACATTGTCCTAAGGTTTAAAGGCCGCTCATGAATGGCAGAGGCAAAGGACAGTGACATTGTCCTAAGGTTTAAAGGCCGCTCATAAGTGGCAGAGGCAAAGGACAGTGACATTGTCCTAAGGTTTAAAGGCCGCTCATAAGTGGCAGAGGCAAAGGGCAGTGACATTGTCCTAAGGTTTAAAGGCCACTCATGAATGGCAGAGGGAAAGGACAGTGACATTGTCCTATCCTGACCACACATGAGATTTTCCCTACATCGAGGATAGAGAGAGCTTGGGGGAGTAGGATTCATTCTCATGAAGCAGGTTGAAGGTTTAAAGGGCACTCATGAATGGCAGAGGCAAAGGGCAGTGACATTGTCCTAAGGTTTAAAGGCCGCTCATGAATGGCAGAGGCAAAGGACAGTGACATTGTCCTATCCTGACTAAAAGTGAGATTTTTCTACACCGAGGATAGAGAGAGCTTGGGGGAATAGGATTCCTTCTCATGAAGCAGTTTAAAGGCCACTCATGAATGGCAGAGGCAAAGGACAGTGACATTGTCCTATCCTGACTAAAAGTGAGATTTTTCTACACCGAGGATAGAGAGAGAGCTTGGGGGAATAGGATTCCTTCTCATGAAGCAGTTTAAAGGCCACTCATGAATGGCAGAGGCAAAGGACAGTGACATTGTCCTAAGGTTTACAGTGACATTGTCCTATCCTGACCAAAAGTGAGATTTTTCCAACAATGGGGATAGAGAGAGTTTGGGGGAATAGGATTCATTCTCATGAAGCAGTTTGAAGGTTTAAAGGCCGCTCATGAATGGCAGAGGCAAAGGATAGTGACATTGTCCTATCCTGACCACACATGAGATTTTCCCTACATCGAGGATAGAGAGAGCTTGGGGGAGTAGGATTCATTCTCATGAAGCAGGTTGAAGGTTTAAAGGCCTCTCATGAATGGCAGAGGCAAAGGGCAGTGACATTGTCCTAAGGTTTAAAGGCCACTCATGAATGGCAGAGGGAAAGGACAGTGACATTGTCCTATCCTGACTAAAAGTGAGATTTTTCCTACAACGAGGATAGAGAGAGCTTGGGGGAATAGGACTCATTCTCATGAAGCAGTTTGAAGGTTTAAAGGCCACTCATGAATGGCAGAGGCAAAGGGCAGTGACATTGTCCTAAGGTTTAAAGGCCGCTCATAAGTGGCAGAGGCAAAGGACAGTGACATTGTCCTAAGGTTTAAAGGCCGCTCATGAATGGCAGAGGCAAAGGACAGTGACATTGTCCTAAGGTTTAAAGGCCGCTCATGAATGGCAGAGGCAAAGGACAGTGACATTGTCCTAAGGTTTAAAGGCCGCTCATAAGTGGCAGAGGCAAAGGACAGTGACATTGTCCTAAGGTTTAAAGGCCGCTCATAAGTGGCAGAGGCAAAGGGCAGTGACATTGTCCTAAGGTTTAAAGGCCGCTCATAAGTGGCAGAGGCAAAGGACAGTGACATTGTCCTAAGGTTTAAAGGCCGCTCATGAATGGCAGAGGCAAAGGACAGTGACATTGTCCTAAGGTTTAAAGGCCGCTCATAAGTGGCAGAGGCAAAGGACAGTGACATTGTCCTAAGGTTTAAAGGCCGCTCATGAATGGCAGAGGCAAAGGACAGTGACATTGTCCTAAGGTTTAAAGGCCGCTCATGAATGGCAGAGGCAAAGGACAGTGACATTGTCCTAAGGTTTAAAGGCCGCTCATGAATGGCAGAGGCAAAGGACAGTGACATTGTCCTAAGGTTTAAAGGCCACTCATGAATGGCAGAGGCAAAGGACAGTGACATTGTCCTAAGGTTTAAAGGCCGCTCATGAATGGCAGAGGCAAAGGACAGTGACATTGTCCTAAGGTTTAAAGGCCGCTCATGAATGGCAGAGGCAAAGGACAGTGACATTGTCCTAAGGTTTAAAGGCCGCTCATGAATGGCAGAGGCAAAGGACAGTGACATTGTCCTAAGGTTTAAAGGCCGCTCATGAATGGCAGAGGCAAAGGACAGTGACATTGTCCTAAGGTTTAAAGGCCGCTCATAAGTGGCAGAGGCAAAGGACAGTGACATTGTCCTAAGGTTTAAAGGCCGCTCATAAGTGGCAGAGGCAAAGGGCAGTGACATTGTCCTAAGGTTTAAAGGCCGCTCATAAGTGGCAGAGGCAAAGGACAGTGACATTGTCCTAAGGTTTAAAGGCCGCTCATGAATGGCAGAGGCAAAGGACAGTGACATTGTCCTAAGGTTTAAAGGCCGCTCATAAGTGGCAGAGGCAAAGGACAGTGACATTGTCCTAAGGTTTAAAGGCCGCTCATGAATGGCAGAGGCAAAGGGCAGTGACATTGTCCTAAGGTTTAAAGGCCGCTCATAAGTGGCAGAGGCAAAGGGCAGTGACATTGTCCTAAGGTTTAAAGGCCGCTCATAAGTGGCAGAGGCAAAGGGCAGTGACATTGTCCTAAGGTTTAAAGGCCGCTCATAAGTGGCAGAGGCAAAGGACAGTGACATTGTCCTAAGGTTTAAAGGCCGCTCATGAATGACAGAGGCAAAGGACAGTGACATTGTCCTAAGGTTTAAAGGCCGCTCATGAATGGCAGAGGCAAAGGATAGTGACATTGTCCTAAGGTTTCAAGGCCGCTCATAAATGGCAGAGGCAAAGGACAGTGACATTGTCCTAAGGTTTAAAGGCCGCTCATGAATGGCAGAGGCAAAGGATAGTGACATTGTCCTAAGGTTTCAAGGCCGCTCATAAATGGCAGAGGCAAAGGACAGTGACATTGTCCTAAAGTTTAAAGACCGCTCATGAATGGCAGAGGCAAAGGACAGTGACATTGTCCTATCGTGACTAAAAGTGAGATTTTTCTACACCGAGGATAGAGAGAGTTTGGGGAAAAGGATTCATTCTCATGAAGCAGGTTGAAGGTTTAAAGGGCACTCATGAATGGCAGAGGCAAAGGGCAGTGACATTGTCCTAAGGTTTAAAGGCCGCTCATGAATGGCAGAGGCAAAGGACAGTGACATTGTCCTATCGTGACTAAAAGTGAGATTTTTCTACACCGAGGATAGAGAGAGTTTGGGGAAAAGGATTCATTCTCATGAAGCAGGTTGAAGGTTTAAAGGGCACTCATGAATGGCAGAGGCAAAGGGCAGTGACATTGTCCTAAGGTTTAAAGGCCGCTCATGAATGGCAGAGGCAAAGGACAGTGACATTGTCCTATCGTGACTAAAAGTGAGATTTTTCTACACCGAGGATAGAGAGAGTTTGGGGAAAAGGATTCATTCTCATGAAGCAGGTTGAAGGTTTAAAGGGCACTCATGAATGGCAGAGGCAAAGGACAGTGACATTGTCCTAAGGTTTAAAGGCCGCTCATGAATGGCAGAGGCAAAGGACAGTGACATTGTCCTATCTTGACCACACGTTAGATTTTTCCTATACCAAGGATAGAAAGAGTTTGGGGGGAGTAGATTTCAATCTTATGAAGCAGTTTAAAGGTTTAAAGGCCACTCATATATGGCAGAGGGAAAACATATGGTAGAGACTGACCATATTACATATGATCAGCGCCCAAGCCTTCTCTCCCCCCACTCTATGACCAAAAAGGGCTAGACAATGGCTGTTGATGACTCAGAAGATAGACCTATAACTTCCTCTATACACATCATCCTGAGCTCACAAGATTGGTGAGGTTGCAGCGACCAAAGGAACTAACGAGTTTGTTCGGGACTCGAACCCCAGTCAACCCCAGTCAGGCAATCACCATGCAAGGACGCTACCAACAGGCCACCACATAATGCATTTGAATGAAAATAAATATGAAACAATAGAATTATATAGTTCATATATGAAAGATCTATTATAATGTTGTTACTGTTCTTAAAATATTCTATTCTATTTGCTTTGTACTTTTGTAGTTTATTCATTTCCTTGTTTCCATTCCTCACTGGGCTATTTTCCCTGTTGGATCCCTTGGGCTTGTAGCATCTTGCTTTTCCAACTAGGGTTGTAGCTTAGATGATGATGATAATAATAATAATAATAATAATAATAATAATACAGAAACCTCTTACAAAAACGAAAAATTAATTTTGGTCGTGCCTTATAAACCAAAGTAATTGAAAATTTAATGCAAGCAAAACATAATTTATATCAATGGGCTAAAATACCTCAAAGCGCTTTGTACTCTAGAAGTTTTATTCCAGCTGTTACCAAGTTGTGGAATGATCTTCCTAATCGGGTAGTTGAATCAGTAGAACTTCAAAAGTTCAAAGTTGGAGCAAATGCTTTTTTGTTGACCAGGCTGACATGAGTCTTTTTATAGTTTATTTATGACATATTTGTTTTTTATGTTGTTAATAGTTTACATATGACATGTCTGTTTTGACGTTGTTACTTATTTTATAATTATTTATTGTTAATTTGTTCTCTTCATTTATTTATTTCCTTATTTCCTTTCCTCACTGGGCTATTTTTTCCTGTTGGAGCCCCTGGGCTTATAGCATCTTGCTTTTCCAACTAGGGTTGTAGCTTGGATAGTAATAATAATAATAAATGCAGTAACACGATATCACTAATAGTAAAGACAGCGAGAACTTGAGAGCAATACTTGATGAATAATTAAGTAAGAATAGAATATTAAATGATGTTGGAGAGACTCAAGTAATATTCATTAAGACAATATGATTGACCACTATAGTCAATTCCTTTTAGCGAGGCAGATCTACACCGATTCGCAGGGGTGCCCTTTTAGTTCGGAAAAGTTTCCAACCAATCAGCGATCAGGAAACTTTTCCGAGCTAAAAGGGCACCCCTGCGAGTCGGTGCAAATCTGCCTCACTAAAAAGAATTGACTATAGTGACCCCCGATCACGTGAATATTGCAAACTAAAATGAGCTGTTTGGTTTAGCCTCACAATTTAAATCAATATTCACGTGAAATAGTGAATTCAAAATTCCTCAGAATTAGATGAAAAAGAACTTTTAGGCCCATGGATCAAAAGCTATTCAATATGTTGACCAAATAACGATAAAGAAAACTACACAATGTAACTGAAAAATACATGAGGCTCACCGCTTGGACGTGTCTAGAGTTATAAAGGCCTTCAATTGATTATGGCTCTTATAATGTTCATTTTTACTGCTCCTCCCCCCGACCGAAAAAAAAGAAAAAAAAAAAAAAAAAAAAAAATTGAAATAGTTTTAGGAAAGGTTGTGATTTAGTGAAATTTATCAAAGAAATTGTGATTAGGATTGATCAGTCTTCAATTTCACGGCCACTTTCATCTTCGTCTCCTGTCGCTTGCAATGCATAGGATGAATGGACTTTGGATCTTTAGCGATTTACTGATGTAACTGAAAAGTGGCAGAGGCTGAAGTAACAGAAATTAGGTTATCAAAAGAGGGAAGAAAGTTTTCTTTATTAAAAATCTTCAAAGTAAATAGGGGATTTAGAATAGTGAATAGTTAAATACTGTGTAATGCCGCCTATTTATGGTGAAAATAATGGAGTTAATTGTACTAGTAATAGTAAGTAAGTCAGGTAGGAAGAGATAGAGTAAGGGTTAATAACAAACAGAAAAAGGCATTAACACGAACTGTAAATTATAGATCATTACCTACAAACTGTAAATCAAAGCAGTGCAACATGAGTGTTATAGTTTGTTATGCTTCAACAACTGATTCCACGAAGAAAGGAAAGATGAATACTATGAAGAACTCCAGAGTGTAATAGATGAGATCCCAGAGAGAGATATGAAAACAAACTAATGGACAGCTTCATTCACTTGTGTACTTTTGAGTTCCATTAGAAAATAATAATAATAATAACAATAATAATAATAATAATAATAATAATAAAAACAATAATAATAATGATAATGGTAATAATAATAATGACAATAATGATAATAAAAATAAAAATAATAATAATAATAATAAAAATAATAATAATAATAATAATAATAATAACAACAACAACAATAATAATAATACTGATACACATGCTGCTACAGTAAGAATGATGTCACTTTTCAAAGCAATAATCTATTATCACTCATTATACCCAGAGAATGGCAGAGGTTTGAAGTGTTCGATAAATATATCTATCAAATGAATGTTAAAAGGTTAGGCTAAATTGCTAATTAGTTTGGTTGTCAAATTGCTAGGCTTTTAGACCCAAAAAGCTATTTACAATTTTCTGATCTCAACTGAAACAAGTTGTACAACACAAGATCATCCATTTGTATTGAATCCTATACACACTAATCTCTCTCTCTCTCTCTCTCTCTCTCTCTCTCTCTCTCTCTCTATACACACATTATGAGTTACAGAGAAAATCCAGGATAGAAATTGGTTAGATTGAATAGCATATGAACACACACACATATATATATATATATATATATATATATATATATATATATATATATATATATATATATATAGAGAGAGAGAGAGAGAGAGAGAGAGAGAGAGAGAGAGAGAGAGAGAGAAAGACAAGTATATGCATAGATGAATTTATGTGTATATATATACTATATATATACACACACATATATATATATATATATATATATATATATATATATATATATATATATATATACACACATATATATATATACACATCTATGTATATACATGTCTCTCTCTCTCTCTCTTCTCTCTCTCTCTCTCTCTCTCTCTCTCTCTCTCTCTCTCTCTCTCTCTCTCTCTCTCTCTCTCTCTCTTTATATATATATATATATATATATATATATATATATATATATATATATATATATATATATATATACATATATATATATAATGTGTGTGTGTTCATATGCTATTCAATCTAACCAATTTCTATCCTGGATTTTCTCTGTAACTTATATCTCTCTCTCTCTCTCTCTCTCTCCTCTCTCTCTCTCTCTCTCTCTCTCTCTCTCTCTCTCTCTCTCTCTCTCTCTCCCTCCCCTACACGTGCCGGAAACTCCCAGACATACAATACAGTCACCCCATTTATGTAACCCAATGAATGAAAGGTACAAGTAAAAAAACCCCTCTTAATAAACATGGCCGTACACGTACGCAGAAACACATGCGTATAACAACACTTTCACATCCACACGAATAAAATAACCCCATTAATTATTCCACGTCACTACAAAGCAAGGGGGGGGGGGAGGGGGGGAGGGGGAAGGACTCTTTGAAGCGCCGACATCTCGTCTCGCCTGCAGTCGTGTAAATAATAAAAGCGGCGAGTTACACCACCTCATAAAACCCTGGGACAGCCTACGAGAGCGCCATCTTGAGACGGGTGAGAGTAGGCCGTAAAAGCCAGTTGCTTTGCATACGAGGACCATATCGAAGGATAACATCTTCTCCCTCGGGGATTTTCGTTGCTTTTCTTCAGCGTGCGTGAAGGTACGCCAAGATCTGCGACTTTAGATTGTAACTATAAACAATAGAATTTTAGGGGGACTAGAAGTTTTATGATAAAGTTAGAAACTTAATCACATTTTTCCTCGGGATTTTCGTTGCTTTTCTTCAGTATGCGTGAGAGTACGCAATGATCTTCAACTTTAAATTGTAATAAAAAAAACAGAATTTTGGGGTGATCCAGTTATATAATTAAGTTACACACTTACTCCCTTTTTTAAAATTCTGACACAATTTGAAAGATAGGCAATTGAATTATGCACATTTTGGAACTAGTTTCATGCAAATCGGATAAAAACTGACCACGATATAGCAAAAAGACGTTTTTGACCTTTTTGTTACTTTGGCCTTAACCTTTGACACAATAACTCCCCAAATTCTAATCAAATTGTACTTGGATCATTGCCACGATATAGCAGAGAGAAGTTTTTAACATTTTCGTTCCCATGGGCTTGACCTTTGACCCAATAACTCTCCAAAATCTAATCAAATCGTCCTTGGATCATGGCCACTATATAGCAGAGAGACGTTTTTAACCTTTTCGTTATTTTGGCCTTGACCTTTGACACAGTAACTCCCCAAAATCTAATTAAATCGTCCTTGGATCATGGCCAATCATCCCACCAAATTTCATGCGATTCGGTCAAATAATTTTTTGAGTTATATGAATCACAAACAAACACACATACATACAAAATACACGCCTATCAAAACATAACCTTCGAAACGAAGTTGGCGTAGGTGAAGTTCAGTGCAAGTAGCTAGTTTCATTCCAAGAAGTGTAACATTCGGTTCCCCAAATAGAGATTTTGTCGACATAAATTTCCTCAAGAGGTTTATAATTCCTCCACTGAAGACGTACCTCGCAGAGCCCCCAGTCGTAAGCCTCGAGCCATATATCTTTGGATATATTTAGATGGAAGTAGAAACAGTATCCCATTTATGACAGAATTTAAGAACAGCGATGCAGAACACCACAGTACTGCGGGTGTCGTTCTTTGGGTCTATAAATGATGTTTCATTTTAGAAAGTATCTGGTGTTAAAGGATTTAGTAGCGGTGTGCCATAAATCGCTCAATCGGTGGAAATCCCATTGTTTTTCTAATAACGATTGAATTGTTTTTATTATTATTATTATTATTATTATTATTATTATTATTATTATTATTATTATTATTACTTGCTAAGCTACAACCCTCGTTGGAAAAGTAGGATACTATAAGCCCAGGGGCCCCAACAGGGAAAATAGCCTAGTGAGTAAAGGAAAAAAAGGAAAAATAAAACATTTTAAGAACAGTAACAACATTAAAACAAATATTTCCTATATAAACTATAAAAACTTTAACAAAACATGAGGAAAAGAAATCAGATAGAATAGTGTGCCAGAGTGTACCCTCAAGCAAGAGAACTCTAACCCAAGACAGCGGAAGACCATGGTACAGAGGGTATGACACTACCCAAGACTAGAGAACAATGGTTTGATTTTGGAGTGTCCTTCTCCTAGAAGAGCTGCTTACCATAGATCAAGAGTCTCTTTTACCCTTACCAAGAGGAAATTGGCCACTGAACAATTACATTGGACTAGTTAAACCCTTGGATGAAAGAAGAATTGTCTGGTCATCTCAGTGTTGTCAGATGTATGAGGACAGAGGACAATCTGTAAAGAATAGGCCAGACTATTCGGTATATGTGTAGGCAAGGAGAAAGTGAACCGTAACCAGAGAGGATCCAATGTAGTGCTATCTGGCCAGTCAAAGGACCCCATAACTCTCTAGCGGTAGTATCTAAACGGGTGGCTGGTGCCTTGGCCAACCTACTACCAATATATGATGAAAGTGTGCTAACAATGATATAAAGTATAACATGATATAAATAGCCACATTATATAACATAAAATAATCAGCAGTCTCCTAAAGTGGAAGGACATGTCTGAGGCCTTTGTTCTCCAGTGGCCTAGTAACGGATGATGGTGATGATATATATATATATATATATATATATATATATATATATATATATATATATACATATATATATATACATATATATATATACACACACACACACACACTATATATATATATATATATATATATATATATATATATATATATATGTGTGTGTGTATGTGTGTCTGTGTGTGTGTGTCTGTGATGAGGGTTGCATAGGCTGGGAATGGTAATGAAAAGCGTGAAATTATAATCACTAGTACGATTGTGATAATAATAATAATAATAATAATGATAATAATAATAATAATAATAATCAAGATAATGATAAGATTAATAATTATCATAGTTTTACTCTCTCTCTCTCTCTCTCTCTCTCTCTCTCTCTCTCTCTCTCTCTCTCTCTCTCTCCTCTCTCTCTCTCTCTCTCTCTCTCAGATTTTGAACTTTCTCTCTTGCAATAATCATACTACATTTGTACGTTTCCAAATGGAATTCTCAGGTAATTAAACTGACTAGACATGAAAACTCACCTAACTATTGTTCGTTATGAAGTTACTGAAAAAGTAGAACTTAAATAGAACTACTCACAGATGAGCAACATTTGTTCTCGTGTATTTCTTATCTCTTCCAAGGAAAGTTGGAAGCAAATTATGCAATGCTGAGTCTATTTGTCATTACAGAAAATCTCAGAAAGTTATGGCTTGATTTGATAATTATTGAAGGGGGAATATGGGTAGAGACAGAGGTAACTAGAGGGGTACTAAGTAGAGCGCAGACCTCCGCCGCGGCAGCTCATTTCTAGACATTTTGGTTGATCTTGACCTCGATATTTGACCTTAATATGTATTAATTTGCGTAGAATTTCATACCCGTAAATATGAACCAAGTTTGAAGTCCATGTGAAAACGATATCCAAACTTATGGCTGATTACAGGAATTGGACATTTTGCTTGACCTTGATCTTGACCTTTGACCTTGACCTTAAAAAAATGTAATAATTCCCAGATTTTTACATAACAGTTAAACCCTGCAATTTTCATTACTCAGCGATTAAAATTGTGGTAAGGAAGCTGTTCACAAACGCACACAAACAAACAAACAAACAAACAAACAGGGAATAAAGCATAACCTCCTTCCAACTTCGTTGGCGGAGGTAATCAGCTCTCAAGAGATCTTGTTACGGAACCACGGTGTTTTAAAACGAAATTTGAGACTATGTGAATTAAGCCATATGCATATCATATGCATAAATATCCCCTTTTTACTATCCTACTTACTGTACATACACAATTTTGATAATATATCTCATTACAAGGCTTGGATGCAAGCGAAAAAACCCCCAGAGAAATCCTATCTTCCTATGTGTGTTTTGAACCCACATGTATAAGTCAGTGGGATTTAGGTCAACAGCACTGATATTGTGAAAAGAGACTTAAGTTAGCCTGTTTAACATAATAACATTCACTGCAAGTTTAAACTTTTTAAGCGCTACCGATCCAACTACCCGATTAG
>NC_090726.1:39482084-39484584 GCF_036898095.1 Palaemon carinicauda | reverse complement strand
ATTAAAATACTAACAAAATCAAGATGTGTAAATTGTTAATTAATAGGGTTTATGTCTATGTAACAATGCAGAAATATGTCTCTTTATAGTTCATATCAGGAAGATCTGTTTAAATGTTGTTACTGTTCTTTAAATATGTAATTTTAATTGTTCATTACTTCTCATATGGTTTATTTCATTATTTCCTTTCCTCACACGGCTATTTTTTCCTGTTGGAGCCCTTATAGCATCCTGCTTTTCCAAATAGGGTTGTAGCTTAATAATAATAATAATAATATTAATAATAATAATGACAACAACAACAACAACAATAACAAAAACAACAACAATAATAACAACAATAGAAATAATATTAATATTAATAATAATAACAATAACAACCATACTGGAAATATTGTAATTGTAAACATTGTAATCTAACCTTTAATAAAGAAAAACAAAAGTATCCTATTGATACAAAATAGAAAACAAAAGAATAACGACTCTTTATTAAGCAAAGCCGAGGCGTGTCGTTGCCAATTAGGAGTTCAAGAAGGACTATTGTCCTGAGAATTTGCTCCGTGAGGGCCCCGATGCCACCGCACACTAACAATGAGTACCAAATTACCTTAGAATTCCTTGGTAGGAGATCGTTGCCACCCCGAGTTACGGCCGTAGCAGGGGAGCAGTCATCAAGCAGTAATGGACGTTTGCGCTTGCTGGCATTACTCAGTTGCAGGTTTGCCATTCGTACGATAATTATCGTACATGTACAGTACGATTATTTAGGGTCTGGTCCGATGTACGATACATACCTTAGGTATATACAATGTATGTGTGTTTAATTAAACAATCGTATTAAAATATTTTGAAATAAGTCAATCATTTGACTCCCCAATAATTATATTGAAACTGTGTACGATAATTTTGGTTGAAAAACGACAATTTTAAGGCTAATGTACGACAATCCAGTCGAAATAATAAGGCAACCCTGCTCAGTTGGAACTTCAGGAAATAATACAACCCACCGGAATGGCAATATCGTGTCTAATTGCAGCGAATATTTTTAAGTTGAAGAGGCTGACATGAGTCTTTTTATAGTTTATATATGACATATCCGTTTTGACGTTGTTACTGTTTGTAGAATGATATATTGATAATTTGTTCTCATTTATTTATTTCCTTATTTCCTTTCCTCACTGGGCTATTATTCCCTGTTAGAGCCCTTGGGTTTATAGCATCTTGCTTTTCCAACTAGGGCTGTAGCTTCGCAAGTAATAATAATAATAATATTTTCTTTCCTCACTGGGCTATTTTTCCCTGTTGGAGCCCTTGAGCTTATAGCATCTTGCTTTTCCAACTAGGGTTGTAGCTTCGCTAATAATAATAATAATAATAATAATGGAAGTTTGCGCTTGCTTGCATTACTCAGCTGGCAACTTCAGGAAATAATACAACCCACCTTAATGGCAATAGCGTGTCTAATTGCGCGCGTGGAATATGACAACGACGTGTATTTGGCGATTTCCGGTGTGCAGGTGTTGTCGTTTTAGGGTGTAATTGCCAGTCTCTCTATGATATAGTCATTATGGCCATGGTGTCGTTAAGGGTTTGATGGATTAAAGGCTGCTCGTGAATGGCTTTATCCTAGCGAGCAGGACAATGCTCTAGACTCTAGGACCGAGCCAGTGGCATTGCCCTAGCAAGCAGGACAATGCCCTATAAATTGACCATATATACATATGATCAGCGCCCATGCACCCTCTCCACCCAAGCTAGGACCACGGAGGGCCAGTTGGTGAGATTACAGCGACCAAAGGAACTAACGAGTTTGAAGGTTTAAAGGCCGCTCATGAATGGCAGAGGCAAGGGACAGTGACTTTACCCTAGCAAGCAGGACGATGCCCTATAGATTGACCATATACATATATAATCAGCGCCAAAACTAGGACCAAGGAGGACCAGGCAATGGCTTCTGATGACAGCTCCCCTAAACGCCTATCCTTAGCTCACAAAGATAGTGAGATTGCAGCGACCAAAAGAACTAACGACTTTGAGCGACTCAAACTACAGTCTAGCGTTCACCAGTCAGGGACGTTACCACATCGACCACTACAACCCTATGATATAGTAATCATGGCCATGGTGTTGTTAAAGGTTTAAAGGTTTAAAGGCCGCTCATGAATGGGAGAGGCAAGGGCCACTGACTTTATCCTTGCAAGCAGGACGATGCCCTATAGATTGACCATATACACATATGATCAGCGGCCAATCCCCTTCTCCACCCAAGCTTTGACAAAGGAGGGCCAGGCAATGGCTTCTGATGACAGCCGATAGACCTATAGGCTCACCCTAACCCACCATCCTTAGATCACAAAGATGGTGAGATTACAGCGACCAAAGGAACTAGCGAGTTTGAGTTACTCGAACCACAGTCTGGCGTTCACCAGTCAGGGACGTTACCACATCGATCACCACAATCCTATGATATAGTCATTATGGCCATGGTGTCGTTAAAGGT
>NC_090726.1:39469584-39477084 GCF_036898095.1 Palaemon carinicauda | reverse complement strand
GTAGCGTCCTTGCCTGGTGATAGCGTAATTGCCTGGTGGTAGGGACCTTGCTTGGTGGTAGCATAATTGCCTGGTGATAGCGTCCTTGCCTGCTGGTAGCGTCCTTGCGAGTGGTAGCGTCCTTGCCTGGTGATAGCTTAATTGCCTGGTGGTAGGGACCTTGCTTGGTGGTAGCATAATTGCCTGGTGATAGCGTCCTTGCCTGCTGGTAGCGTCCTTGCGAGTGGTAGCGTCCTTGCCTGGTGATAGCGTAATTGCCTGGTGGTAGGGACCTTGCTTGGTGGTAGCATAATTGCCTGGTGATAGCGTCCTTGCCTGCTGGTAGCGTCCTTGCGAGTGGTAGCGTCCTTGCCTGGTGATAGCGTAATTGCCTGGTGGTAGGGACCTTGCTTGGTGGTAGCATAATTGCCTGGTGATAGCGTCCTTGCCTGCTGGTAGCGTCCTTGCGAGTGGTAGCGTCCTTGCCTGGTGATAGCTTAATTGCCTGGTGGTAGGGACCTTGCTTGGTGGTAGCATAATTGCCAGGTGATAGCGTCCTTGCCTGCTGGTAGCGTCCTTGCCTGGTGATAGCGTAATTGCCTGGTGGTAGCGACCTTGCTTGGTGATAGCATAATTGCCTGGTGATAGCGTCCTTGCCTGGCAGACTGGAGTTCGAGTCCCGCTCAAACTCGTTAGTTCCTTTGGTCACTGCAAAATTACCATTCTTGTTATCTAATGGTCGGGTTTTTGGAGGAGCCTATAGGTCTATCTGCTCAGTCATCAACAATCATTGCCAGACACTCCTTGGTCCTAGCTTGGGTGGAGAGGGGGGGGGGGGGGCGCTTGTGCGCTGATCATATGTAATATGGTCAGTATCTAGGGCATTGTATTGCATGATAGGGCATGTCACTGTCCCTTGCCTCTGCCATTCATGAGCGGCCTTTAAAACCTTAGATGGTATTCCGAAACCACAAAAACACAAAAGGGAAAGAAAAGATGAATGGCACCCCGGTCTCTGCCCGCCCTTTTGGTAGCTGAATCAGTGGAACTTCAAAAGTTCAAACTTGCAGTGAATGTTTGTATGTTGAACAGGCTGACATAAGATATTTCATTTTGACAGTTCATTACTTCTTATATAGTTTAATATTTCCTTTCCTCATTGAGCAATTTTTCCCTGTTGGAGCCTTTGGGCTTATAAAATCCTGCTTTTCCAATTAGGGTTGTAGTATAGATAATAATAATAATAACTAAAGGGGTACTCATTAGAGCGCAGACCTCCACCGCGGCAGTTTATTTCTCGACTTTTTTCTTGATCTTGACCTTGACCTTTTACCTAAACATGTTCTTGGCGTGGATTTTCATACTCTCAAATATGAACCAAGTTTGAAGTCTCTGTGAACGAAGTCTAAACTTATGGGTGATTACGTAATTGGACCTTTTGCTTGACCGTGACCTTTGGCCTTGACCTTCCAAAATTTGATCGTCTTCAGCTTTGAACATAACAGTTAACCCCTGCAAGTTTCATAACGAATAAAATTCTGGCCAGGAAGTGGTTCACAAACAAACACACACACAGGGGCGAAAACATAACCTCCTTCCAACTTTGCTGGTAGAGGTAATAATAATAACAATAAAAACAACAACAAGAACAACAACAACAACAAAAATAATAATAATAATAATAATAATAATGATAATAATGTCTATTAGCGTGCTTTTTTCCCATTCGTATAGGGTATAACACGGTTGCTTTCTTTTTGAAGGACTTTAATAATAATAATAATAATAATAATAATAATAATAATAATAATAATAATAATAACAATAATAATAATAATACTAATACTAATAACAATAATAATAAAAATAAAAATAATAATAATATTAATATTAATAATAATAGTAATAACAACAACAATAATAATAATAATGATAATTATAATACTACTACTACTACTACTACTATTAATAATAATAATAATAATAATACATTATTAATAATAATAATAATAATAATAATAATAATAATAAAAGAATAATAATAAAAGAATAATAATAATAATAAAAATAATAATAATAATAATAATAATAATGATAAAAATAATAATAATAATAACAATAAAAATAATAATAATATTAATAATTATAATAATAATATTAATAATAAAAATAAAAATAATAATAATAAAAATAATGGTAATAATAATAATAATAATAATAATAATAATAATAATAACACACAATGCACCGTACGCCACTCAAGCACATACTACACGCATCACCTGTATGATTTACGTTCGGAACCGCCCACGGCAAATGATAATTCCGTACGAACCCTCATAAGTCACCCGGGATAAAGTCAGTTCAGAAGACTTACGACTCACCTGGGAATGGTGGGAATTGCGTGAGTGGCGGGAATGCGAGACGAAGAGCCTTTGGTCGTTCAGGTAGAGGCTCTCTCCCACCGATAGAATCTGGAGGTCGGCTCGTCGGATCCACGACACTCTCTGCAAAGAGGAAGAAAACGGGTGTGGTTAATTATTATTGCTGTTATTGTTATTATTATTATTATTATTATTATTATTATTATTATTATTATTATTATTTTCATTATTATTATTATTATTATTATTATTATTATTATTATTATTATTATTATTATTATTATCATTATTATTATTATTAATATTATCATTATTATTATCATCATCATTATTATTATTATTATTATTATTATTATTATTATCATTATTATTATTATTATTATTATTATCATTATTTTTATTATTATTAGCTAAGCCCCAACCCTATTTTGAAAAGCAAGATGCTATAAGCCCAAAGACTCCGACAAGGAAAAAAAAGCCAAATGAACCAAGGCAACAAAGAAATAAATAAAGAAAAGGCGAAGTAATGAACAATTAAAATCAAATGTTTTATGAACAGTAACAACACTCAAAATAGATTTTTAATATATAAACTATACAGAAATAAAAAATAAAACAAAAGGGAGAGACATAATATAGGATAGTGTGCCCTAGTGTATCCTCAAGCAAGAGAATTCTACCCAAAGACAGTGGAAGACCATGGTGCAGAGGCTATGGCACTACCCAAGACTAGAGAACAATGGTTTGATTTTAAAGTGTCCTTCTCCTAGAAGACCTGCTTACCATAGCTGAATAACCTTGTATGTATAATTACTGAGTATATAAACCTTTGTGTATACATATTCAAGAACAAATACGTGAATCTTGCATGCAAATACGGACATGAATAAGTAAATACGGAAGCAATCATATATACAAATCTACACATCGTTCTATCTTTACACAATTTTTTTAATGAGGCGCATTTGCACAGACTCGTAAGGGTGCCCTTTTAGCTCGGAAAAGTTTCCTACTTGCGGATTGGTTGGACAAATAATTCTAACCAATCAGCTACTACAAAAGTTTTCTGATCTAAAAGGGCATCCCTGCTAGTCAGTGAAAATCCGCTTCGTTATAAAAAATTGACTATAGAACTTTTGACACCTCTGCTCACCGTTCAATCGAAAAATTTTTATTTCTATTTTTGTTCAATCAAAATGTAATCAAGTAAATAATATTTTATATCTGCTCAAGCCCCTTTCCCATTACTAAAAGCACATTAATGATACCTTTCTATACGATTTTGCCTAATGATAATAATAAATATAATGGAGAGAAGGTTATATTCATAACCCGGATGCCTTATATTGTCAAAAAAGTCATATAAAGAATTTTAATTGGTCCTCATTACTAATATTTCCTAATTTCATGTTTAAAGGCAGCTCATGGATGGCAGAAACAGGGGACAGTGACATTCCCCTATCAAGCAAGACAATGCCCTAGAGATTGATCATATATCATTATGATCAGCGCCCAAGCTAAGACCAAGGAGGGCCAGGCAATGGCTGCTGATGACTCAGCTGAGGGACCTATAGGCTCCCCCAAACCCTCCATCCTTAGCTCACAAGGCTGGTAAGGTTGCAGCGACCAAAGAAACTAACAAACTTGAGCAGAACTCGAACCCCCGTCTGTTCATCAGGTAGATACGTTACCATTTTGGCCACCATAACCCTTCATAATGTTTTTCGATACCATTTTGGTTAATTATAATAATAAATCTAATGGAGAAAAGGTAATCTTTATCACCAAGAGGCAATATAATTCAACTCTACTAGGTGGCCTATGTTGACCAAAATGTCATGTAACGGAGTTTAATTGGTCCACACTACTAATTTTCCATTTGTGAGGAGAATATAAAATATTTGCTAATTGCAAGTGTTCAGGTGAATGAAGACCCTTTAATTAGGGATGGATTTAATACGTAGAAAAGCATAAATATGAAGTCTCATTCCAAATATGTTTTGATAATTAAAAACAAGAACCTCATTGTTTGGACAGAACTATTTGCACTTCTGCTTCCAAGAAGATATACCAAAAATGCTTAAATCCAGAGTAAACTTGATATTAGTAAAATATAAATCTATATATACTAAAAACATAGTTTAAAAATTTTAACTGGGCTGTACAAGGCAGTAGATGAGTTGGAAGACCTAGGCCTAGAGGGCTGAGGACTATGAATCGTGAAGTAAAATTAAGAACAAAGTTTAAAATTCTTAACTGGGCTGCACAAGGCAGTAGATAAGTTTGAAGACCCAGGCCTACATGGCTGAGGACTATGAAGCGTGAAGTAAGACTAAAAACAAAGTTTAAAATTTTTAACTGGGCTGTACAAGGCAGTAGATGAGTTGGAAGACCTAGGCCTACAGGACTGAGGACTATGAAGCGTGAAGTAAGACTAAAAACAAAGTTTGAAATTTTAAATGGGCTGCACAAGGCACTAGATGAGTTTGAACACCTAGGCCTACATGGCTGAGGACTATGAAGCGTGAAGTAAGACTAAGAACAAAGTTTGAAATTTTAAATGGGCTGCACAAGACACTAGATGAGTTGGAAGACCCAGGCCTACATGGCTGAGGACTATGAAGCGTGAAGTTAGACTAAAAACAAAGTTTAAAATTTTTAACTGGGCTGCACAGGGCAGTAGATGAGTTTGAAGACCTAGGCCTACATGGCTGAGGACTATCAGGAGTGAAGTAAGACTAAAAACAAAGTTTAAAGTTTTTAACTGGGCTATACAAGGCAGTAGATGAGTTGGAAGACCTAGGCCTACAGGACTGAGGACTATGAAGCGTGAAATAAGAATAAAAACAAAGTTTAAAATTTTTAACTGGGCTGTACAAGCCACAAGATGTGTTGAAAGACCTAGGCCTACATGGTTGAGGACTATGAAGCGTGAAGTAGGAGAGGATAAATGGAGAAGTATTGTATTAAAAGCTCAAGATAGAAACGACTGGCGAAATTTAACCGAGGCCCTTTGCGCTAATAGACGTAAGAGGAGATGATGATCATGATGATGATTGTGATACACAAAGTGGTATGAATTCTATCTCTAAAGACGAAAAAAAGGTACTTTTCATTTCATTATCATGATTCAGTTCTTATTAACTTCCGGGATCTATTTTCTATATCAGTGTCTGGAGAAGATCAGACTAGAAATGGAAAACCAGGGACCACAAATGAAGCAATACAATTTTTCCGCTGATTGAGGAGATAAATGGCCGAAACAATTGCATGATCACTTTTAACATATGTTACAGAATCCCCTGATCTGTGATTAATAATAATAATAATAATAATAATAATAATAATAATAATAATAATAATAATAATAATAATAATGTTAAGTGCAGCAAATAAAAAATAATAATAACAATAATAATAATAGGAATAACAATATAATAATAATAATAATAATAATAATAATAATAATAATAATAATAATAATGTTAACAGAAGAAAATAAAAAAATAATGATAATGATAATAATAATAATAATAATAATAATAATAATAATAATAATAATAATAATAATAATAATAATAATAATAATAATAATAATAATAAATGAAAATTAGATAATTTTACGGTCAGACAAAACTGAAAAAATAAACCGGGCAGAATTTGAAAAGTTTAGAAACGTTTAAGATGACGTCATGTGCATTATCATAGTGATAATGATATGAAAATTTTATTTATTCAATTCATCTTTCATATGGCTTTACCATATCTCCATTTTAAGAGTTGTGGTGACCGATGTGGTAACGTCCCTGACTGGTGATCGCCAGACTGGGGTTCGAGTCCCGCCCAAACTCATTAGTTCCTTTGGTCGCTGTGACCTCACCATCCTTGTGAGCTAAGGATAGAGAGTTTAGGGGAGCCTATAGGTCTATCTGTTGAGTCATCAGCAGCCATTGCTTGGCCCTCCTTGGTCCTAGCTTGGGTGGGGAGAGGGTTTGGGCGCTGATCATATGTATATATGGTCTGTCTCTATGGCATTGTCCTGCTCGATAGGGTAATGTCAGTATCCCTTGCCTCTGCCATTCATGAGCGACCTTTAAACTGTAGAGCCATAGTATAAATTTACCCTTTTAAATATATATGAACAGTATGGTCTACCAATTCCATTAATTGATACAAAGGTTATAATTGATTCTGTTTATTTACCGAGGCAAACGAGGCTTGACTAAAAATGAGAATTAAAAAGGCAAAGTTTTATATATTCAGAATTCTAACTTCAGATTACGTGATATACAGCGAATTTGGCCGAAATTTAGTTCATATCGTTGATAATGTGATTTACTCCGAATGAAATAAAAAAATTGAATATTGAAAAGCTGCCAATAATTAGGTGAGTCGATCTTTTCGAAATTTGCGTGGAGTGCAGAAAACTAGAGATAATTGTTAATGGGAATAAAGCTGAATTTCCGCTGGAATACAGGTCATTACTGGAAAGTTCTTCCTGGAAGAGGAATTGGAAATTATAGGTAGCTCTTGCAATCTACGGTACACATACACACACAGTCTGAGTGTCTGGCTAAATGTTGATCTTACAATGCACACACACAGTCAAAGTGTCTGGCTAACTGTTGATCTTACAGTGCTCACACACAGTCTAAGTTTCTGGCTAAATGTTGATCTTACAGTGCTCACACAGTCTGAGTGTCTGGCTAACTGTTGATCTTACAGTGCTCACACACAGTCTAAGTTTCTGGCTAAATGTTGATCTTACAGTGCTCACACAGTCTGAGTGTCTGGCTAACTGTTGATCTTACAGTGCTCACACACAGTCTAAGTTTCTGGCTAAATGTTGATCTTACAGTGCTCACACAGTCTGAGTGTCTGGCTAACTGTTGATCTTACAGTGCTCACACACAGTCTAAGTTTCTGGCTAAATGTTGATCTTACAGTGCTCACACAGTCTGAGTGTCTGGCTAACTGTTGATCTTACAGTGCTCACACACAGTCTAAGTTTCTGGCTAACTGTTGATCTTACAGTGCTCACACAGTCTGAGTGTCTGGCTAACTTTTGATCTTACAGTGCTCACACACAGTCTAAGTTTCTGGCTAAATGTTGATCTTACAGTGCTCACACAGTCTG
>NC_090726.1:39459584-39464584 GCF_036898095.1 Palaemon carinicauda | reverse complement strand
CAAAATTATTATACCAACGAATTTGGAAGGAGGTTATGTTTTCGCCCCTGTTTGTGAGTTTGTTTGTGAACAGCTTCCTGGCCACAATTTTAATAGCAGAGTAATGAAACTTGCAGAGATTAATTTTCATGTCAAAAACTGAAAATGATTAAATTTTGGAAGGTCAAGGTCAAAGGTCAAGCAAAATGTCCTGTTCTCGTAATTAGCCATAAGTTTGGACATCGTTGCCAGAGACTTCTAACTTGGTTCACATTTGAGTGTATGAAAATCCACGTCAATTAATACATTTTAAAATCAAATGCCAAGGTCAAGGACGAGCAAAAGGTCGAGATATAAGCTGTCGCGGGGGAGGTCTACGCTCTACCGAGTGCCCCTCTAGTTTATTTTATTTTTGAGACTATATAGATAACTTGTTTTATAAGCGAGCATCTAATGCAACCATGTCCTTTTGGGGGAGAATTTAAATGATTATAGACGTTGAAAAACAATTCAAGAAATCATTTGTTTCAACGGCAGTGATAATGCAGTTGCAAGAGCTCTTTCTTTCTTTAAGAAAACCCCGTTCTTAACCGTATGAGACCATTCTGTCCACAGCTTCGTACATTTCTGTCCACAGCTTCGTATGAGGATTTCTGTCCACAGCTTCTTATGAGACTATTCTGTCCACAGCTTCGTATGAGGATTTCTGTCCACAGCTTCGAATGAGGATTTCTGTTCACAGATTCGTAAGAGGATTTCTGTCCACAAATTCGTATGAGGATTTCTGACCACAGCTTCGTATGAGGATTTCTGTCCACAGCTTCGTAAGAGGATTTCTGTCCACAGCTTCGTATGAGGATTTCTGTCCACAGCTTCGTATGAGACCATTCTGTCAACAGATTCTATCAGTTTCTCGACAGAAAAATGAGGTTTAACTTTTAAAACATCTCATTTCTCTACATTTTATTTTTATCTTATCTTTAGCTTCTTTGATACCGACCCTTTTTATTTCAGCTGCTTTCCAGCTGCTTTAACTGTTGCTTCTGAAATAAATTTACTTTTTCAAAGCATTTTTCCTCCGTTTCAGTATTGTGCAAGGAAGGTTTGAAATATACGTAATAAAAATGCTTGCCTTTATTCTTTAATTTTCATTTGAAAACAGATTACGTAACTTTTCTCAGATTTTGCTTTCGATAAGACAGTCAAGTTTTTTTTTTTTTTTTTTTTTTTTTTTTTTTTTTTTTTTTTTTTATTTAAGAGAACGAAAAATCATACGTTTCACTCCTAAATTATAAAAGGATTTTGTTCTTTGAAATTGTTTTCGCCAAAGAGCTGTAAAGATCCTACGTTGTTATGAATACTATACTCAATTTCTATTTTTTTTCTTATCTTTTTTAATGAGGCGTATTTGCACTGACTCGCAGGGGTGCCCTTTAAGCTCGGAAAAGTTTCCTACTTGCTGATTGGTTGGACAAAATAATTCTAACCAATCAGCTACTAGGAAAGTTTTCTGAACTAAAAAGGGCACCTAGAGAGTCGGTACAAATGCGAATCGTTATAAAAAATGAGAATTGTTCATCCTTTTTCCAGCATACTATCAAACATCCCTTTTTAACAATTATAAACAGACTGCACAGGCAACTGAAAAACAGTTCTTCAAAACGTATGATCCTAACATTTAGAAAAAAAGATATTTTATTTTCAAATTTGTTTAAGTAAAATTATCATTTTACTTATTTGAAGTTTATTATCTTTAATGATTTTCATTTATTTTTTCATTTATCAACGCCGTGTTAAATGTTCAAAAAATTTATAGCATTAAAGATATTTTAAAGTTAATGGTTAAAAAAAGACTGAATAAATTCTATTTATTTTTCCATTTATCAACGCCGTGTCAAATTTTTAAACAATTTATATTAAAGATATTTAAAAGTTCACGGTTAAAAACAGAGACTAAAACGTTTTCTTACAAGAAACAGGGTCTATGGAAAACATTGGAAATTATTCCATAAAATAAAAATAGCTTACAATTTATCCTTAATTCTAATAGAACATCAAAACAAAATTCTGAACCCAAGAAAGAGGCTTAAAAGCAGCTGTTTATTTTATCACACGCCTGAAGAAAGTTTTGTTTGAAGAAATCATGCTCCATTTTGGAACATAATAAGCACCTAATAAGATATTCTACTCATACTTCAGGTAATTTCAACTTGTTAAGAGAATCATTAATAGGATTTACTCGTGTTGTGACTGAGTATTAAACTATACTCAATTTTTTTTTAGTGAGGCAGATTTGCACCGACTCGCAACTGTGGCCTTTTAGCTCGGAAAAGTTTCCTGATCGCTGATTGGTTAGAATCATCTTGTCCATCCAATCAGCGATCAGGAAACTTTTCCGAGCTAAAAGGGCACCGCTGCGAGTCGGTCCAAATATGCCTCGCTAAAAGAAATTGACTATAGGGTTATGGTGGCCGATGTGGTAACGTCCCTGACTGGTGATAGCCAGACTGGGGTTCGAATCCCGCTCAAACTCGTTAGTTCCTTTCGTCGCTGAAAGCGAACCATCCTTGTGAGCTAAGGAAGTGGGGTTTGGGGGAGCCTATAGGTCTATCTGTTAAGTTACCAAAAGCCATTGCCTGCCCCTCCCTAGTCCTAGCTTAGGTGGAGAGGGGGTTTCGAGTCTAGCTTAAACTCTTGAGTTCCTTTGGTCGCTGCAACCTCACCAGCCTTGTGAGCTAAGGAGGGAGCCTATAGGTCTATCTGCTGAGCAATCAACAGCCATCGTCTGGCCCTTCCTTGTCCTAGCTTAGGTGGGGAGGGGTTTTCGAGTCCCGCTCAAACTCGGTAGTTCCTTTGGTAGCTGTAACCTCTCCATCCTTGTGGTCTAAGGATGGGAGGGGGAGCCTATAGGTTTATCTGCTGACTCATCAGCAGCCATTGCCTGACCCTCCCTTGTCCTAGCTTCGGTGGAGAAGGGGCTTGGGCGCTGATGATATATATATATATATATATATATATATATATATATATATAAATATATATATATATATATATATATATATATATATATATATATATATATATATATATATATATATATGATAAGTCTCTACGGCATTGTCCTGCTTGTTACGGTAATACCACTGTCCGTGCGTCTGCCACCCATGACTCACCTTTAAACACGAAGGCCCTTTTTACACTCAAGACACTGAACCTTTTCCGTAAAAAAAAAAAAAAACAATCTGGTTTCTCAGGTAACCAGACAGTCGAGGTGGTTGGTTGGATATTTGGAATTTCAGATTTATTCGAGCAACAAGGAGATATATAATCTGCCTTTATTGAAAGAACGTTTCCTACGTTGGACTCTGTGGTATTTATTCTCGCGAGTGAATCCCTAGGAGAGGGAGGGGGAGTGTTTTCCATAATACGGTTATGAAAAGAAGTAGATATGAGAGAGAGAGAGAGAGAGAGAGAGAGAGAGGAGAGAGAGAGAGAGAGAGAGAGAGAGATGAGAGAGAGAGAGAGAGAGAGCACAAACATGCAATAAAACGAAATGCTTCTTTTCAGAAAGCATAAAAAACCGACACTGGTGTTGTAATCATTTTCATTTTTCTTCCCTCAAGAAAAAGAGATGAACTTAGCTAAGCTCTCATCCATGAACCCAAACTAGAAAAGCAATGAGTGCAGACCTCCGCTACTGACGCTTATTTTTCGAAACCAGCTTGCCTTTCCCAGAATCAATTTAGACCGTAGGCGTATTTGAAGTCTGCGTAACAACCTTGAGGGAACTTTCGGTTAAGGTTAATTCGGTCTACCTTTAGCTCGACCTTGACCTTGACCTTTGACCTAGAACTAACAGAATTTAATCACTTCTAAATCTTAATATAACAATTAATCCCTGAAAGTTTCCATATTCTAAGATTAAAATTACGGCCAGGAAGCAATTCACAAACAGACAAACAGGGGCGAAAAAACATAACCTCCTCCCAGCTTCGTTGGCGGGGTTAAGAATAACTACCGTCCATAAAATGATCTACATGAGAGGAGAAGCATGTGTAAGGAACATTATTTTCTCCGAGATAATAATGTAGGAAGTATGAGTACCGAGCGAGCTTACAAAGAAAAAATAAGAATCTGGAATAACAATATTCTTCAGAAAGGAAACTCGCTCTGAAACGCATTTGTGATATCCGAGTAAACTTCACTTTTTTTTTCTTTGCTTTTTATTCTCTCTCTGTCCTTCTTCCCTTTCCTAGTTCTCCTTAATCATCTCTCTCTCTCTCTCTCTCTCTCTCTCTCTCTCTCTCTCTCTCTCTCTCTCTCTCTCTCTCTCTCTCTAAGTCCATTTATTCTTTCTCTCTTTTCCTCTCAGTCTATTTATTATATTTCTCTCCCTCAGTCCATTCTCTCTCTACCCCTCAGTCCATTTATTCTCTCTCTTTCTTCCCCTCAGTTCATTCTCTTTCTCTCTCCCTCATTCCATTCTCTATCTCTCTCCCTCCGTCCATTTACTCTCTCTCTCTCTCTCTCTCTCTCTCTCTCTCTCTGTATATATATATATATATATATATATATATATATATATATATATATATATAATATACCTTAGTCCATATATTCTCTCCCTCCCTCTGTCCATTTATTATCTCTCTCTATCTCTCACTCTCAGTCCATTTATTATCTCTCCCTCTCTCTCTCTCTCTCCTCTCTCTCTCTCTCTCTCTCTCTCTCTCTCCTCTCTCTCTCTCTCTCTCAGTAAGGAAAATTCAAAAATGTATTTTCAGCTGTAAGGGGATTTGCATGCAGTCAGCATTCTTAAAAAAAAAAAAAATAGTTCCAGCCGTAATTAGATTGCAAACGTTGTTCCAGCGATGCCATATAGAATAGAACGACCACGATATAACAAAGAATATTTCGTATCCCAATTCCAGAACTTGGTTCGCCTTTCTTCTCTGGAATTCTTTATTCGAAAATGCAATACGATAGGAAAGAAATTTCCTCCCAAAACAGCAAATAACAGA
>NC_090726.1:39451869-39456869 GCF_036898095.1 Palaemon carinicauda | reverse complement strand
ATACACATACACACAAACCCACACACTGACAGTTTTTTACTCTGACAGACTGTACAACTTTTAGAACGTTTCTATAAGGGTAAAATTCGTTTCTAAGTTAGAAATAAATTGTCAGTCTGTACAACTTTACGTTTATAGAAGGCTGAAATTCGTTAATAGGTTAGAAATAAATTATCACATTGTACAATTTTTACAACTTTTCTAGAAGGCTAAAATTCGTTTTTAAGTTAGAAATAAATTGTCAGACTACAACTTTATGTTTATAAAAGGCTGAAATTCGTTTCTAAGTTAGAAATAAATTGTCAGACTGTACAACTTTACGTTTATAGAAGGCTGAAATTTGTTTCTAAGTTAGAAATAAATTATCAGCCTGTACAACTTTATGTTTATAGAAGGCTGAAATTTGTTTCTAAGTTAGAAATAAATTATCAGCCTGTACAACTTCACGTTTCTAGAAGGTTAAAATTCGTTTCTAAGTTAGAAATAAATTATCAGTCTGTACAACTTTATGTTTATAGAAGGTTAAAATTCGTTACTAAGTTAGAAATAGATTGCATCTCATTTATAAACAAATTATTATGTTAATTTAAAGTGATAATCAGTGAAAATATACAGCGAATTCATCGACGTAATATAAAATGCGGTAAAAATTCGAGAAGAATTTTACTCATAATTTGAGATGAGTATGTGGGAAAAAAATCTCAATCTGAAAATTCCAGGTGTCCGAGAGAGAGAGAGAGAGAGAGAGAGAGAGAGAGAGAGAGAGAGAGAGAGAGAGAGAGAGAGAGAGAGAGATATTGTGGATACGATGAGGAGAATTCTTAAGAGGAAAGAATGCTCATAATACATAAAAATTCGAGGAAAATCCTTCTTACTCTTTCCGTTTGCAAATTCAATATTCTATTCCGAGACGAGAGAGAGAGAGAGAGAGAGAGAGAGAGAGAGAGAGAGAGATAGGGAGATAGAGAGAGAGAGAGAGAGAGATGATATCTTGTGAATATCTTATTGTCTCAGCCTGGAGGTATAAGGATTACCTCGTTGAGATCCTAGTTGTGGTGGCCTATTGGAAACGTCTCTAACTGGCGGTCTGAGGGACTGGGGTTCGAGCCCACTCAAACTCGTTAGTTATTTTAGAGTCTGCAACGTCACCATCATTGTGTGCTAAGGATGGGGTTTGGGGGAGCCTATAGATCTACCTGCTGAGTCATCAGTAGCCATTCCCTGGCCCTCCTTGGTCCTATCTTCGGTGTAGAGTGTGGCTTGAGCGCTGATCATATGTATATATGGTCAGACTCTATGGCATTGTCCTGCTTGGTAGGGCAAGGTCACTATGCCCTGCTTCTGCCATTCATGAGCAGCCTTTAAAACCTTTAATGTTTTTTTTATGGTTTCCTCTCTTATTATTATCATTACTATTATTATTATTATTATTATTATTATTATTACTTGTTAACCTACAAGCCTAGTTGGAAAAGCAGGAGGCTATAAGCCCAGGGGCCCCAACAGGGAAAATAGCCCAGTGAGGAAATGAAACGAGAAAATATGAAGTATTCTAAGACCTGTAGAACATTAAAATATATATTTCCTATATAAACTATAAAAACTTTAACAAAACAAGAGGAAGCGAAATTAGATAGAATAGTGTGCCCAAGTGTACCCTCAAGTAAGAGAACTCTCTTCCTACCACAAATGCAACGTGCAACAGTCGAATAACAACCAGGTACATAGTTACCCGCTTAGGTTTACAGAAGCGTGATGGAATTTTAGGTGATGTTTCCATATGTCTGTGTTAGTCTAGTCCGGAGAGAGAGAGAGAGAGAGAGAGAGAGAGAGAGAGAGAGAGAGAGAGAGAGAGAGAGAGAGAGAGAGCTTTGATTATTATTTGTATTGTTTTTTACTCAATATAAAAATTTTAATTATTCTATTACTTAAAGACCAGTATTGCATTTACCAAAAATAAAATTTATTGACAAATGCTATTATTATCATCATACTATTACTTACTAAGCTACACCCCTGTTTGGAAAAGAAGGATGCTTCAAACAGGAAAAAATAGCCCAGTGAGGAAAGAAAACAAGGCAAGAAATAAACTACTATTGGTAATACTTTAGTGGAGATCTCTGTATATAAAATGACTCGGTTTAAGAAGCTTTTGAACGTTAGGTTATTATAAGCAAATATTTTTTGAATGAACTCTGCTATACAAATTACTACACAGTACTATAGTCAATTCTTTTTAGTTAGGCAGATTTTCACCGACTCGCAAGGGTGCCCTTTTAGCTCGGAAAAGTTTCCTGATCGCTGATTGGTTGGACAAGATAATTATGACCAATCAGAGAGCAGGAAACTTTTCCGAGCTAAAAGGGCACCGCTGCGAGTCAGTGCAAATGCGGCTCATTGAAAAAAATTGAGTATAATCATACTGACCTTCAAATATTATACAAAACGTTGAAGCAAAGGGAAATATGAGATACGATTTAATGAAGGAAGAATAAACTTTAAACTTTCCGTCACGAAATATCATAAATAAATTTTCTATAATAGAATAAATTTATTGAGAAATGATACATGGGAATTATTTGTAAAACAAATATTGGAACAAATAATCAAATAGAAATATTAAAATTAATAGCAAAGCTTCTTTAAAAAAAAAATACATTGCACTGTAATCAATTATGAAAATTAATTTGTTAGCCATCAAAATATTTTGAAATTAATGAAGCATGAGGTATAAAATAAATGAGAAACACAGAAAGATTTTGCGAACATTAAATATGTCTGTGATTAACAAAGGCTTCAGGAAAAAGAAATGAACAGTAATTATTTTGCACAGTCGTTTAGTTTCAAAAACATGATTTATATATATGTATATATATATATATATATATATATATATATATATATATATATATTTATATATATTCATTTATACATACATACATACATACACACACACAAACACACACACACACACACATATATATATATATATATATATATATATATATATATATATATACATATATTTGCATAAATATATTACCAGTATATTAATTAAGTACATTTGTAACATAAATGTGTATATATATATATATATATATATATATATATATATATATATATATATATATATATATATATATATATATATATATATATACACACACATATATATGTATGTATGCATCAGTGCCTCAGTGTACATGTTTGTAAGAAATAAGTATTGTATGCAAGTACAAATAAGTACAAAGCAATAAGAGCATTTTTATCCACCATTTGCTAAAAGGTTTGAAGCCAGTAAAATGGAAGCGAACAAACAAACAAAAATTTAGCCATAAATCTTTAACTTGGTCGTTCTTTAAGCGGCATTTGCTGTAGCCAATAACATGAATAATCTATGACACTATCGAAATATAACTACACCTTTGAAAGGTGAATATAACTGTAATACAATCTCCATAAGTGGGACGTTTTGTGACATGGGAGCAGTGTTGCCAGATTTGTTCCCCAGGATTATCGTACAAGGGCCTTAAAATTATCGTTTTTCATCCAAAATTATCGTACGAATGGCAACCCTGCATGGGAGCTAAGTGAATTCCATGTAAATACTAAAACTTTGAACATTTATGAAACAGATATGCTTTGGTGGTATTGACTATATCGACTGAATTTTAAAAGGTCTGTTTTGATATTACTGTTCTTAAAATATTTTATTTAAATTGTCCATTAATTCTCATATAGTTTGCTTATTTTTTTCTATTTCTTTTCCTCAATGGGCTATTTTCCTTGTTGGAGCCCTTGGGTTTTTAGCATCCTACTTTTCCAATAAGGGTTGTGGCCTAGCTAATAATAATAATAATAATAATAATAATAACAATAATAATAATAACTAAAGGGGCACTCAGTAGAGCGCAGACCTCCGCCGTGGTAGCAGCTTATTTCTCGACCTTTTGCTCGACCATGACCTGAACCTTTGACCTTGACCTTCCAAAATTCAATAATTTCAGCTTTTTACATAACAGTTGAACCCCTGAAAGGTACATTACTCTACGAAAATAATTGTGGCCAGGAACCTGTTTCCAAACAAACACACACACACAAACGCGGGGAGGGGGGTAAACATAATTTCCTTACAACTTCGTTGGCGGAGGTAATAATAATAATAATAGAATTGCACATTACTGAAGAGGGTTTTGAGATTCATTATCCTAACTAATTACGGAGCAATAGTATAAGGTGATTATGATAGAAAATAGGGGCAGGAAGTCATGACAAATATCAATACATTCATTATTATTATTATTATTATTATTATTATTATTATTATTATTATTATTATTATTATTATTCTATCTTAATGAAAAATACCATAGTAATTATATACATTTATTATGATCGCATTATTATTATCATTATTATTATTATTATTATTATTATTATTATTATTATTATTATTATTATTATTATTATGTAAGCTACAATCCTACTTGGAAAAGCAGTACGCTATAAGCCCAAGGGCTCCAACAGGAAGAAATAGCCCAGTGAGGAAAAGAAACGATAAAATAAATACACTATACAAGAAGTAATGAACAACTAAAATGAAATATATTAATATTAAGAACAATAACAACATTAGATCTTTCATTTATAAACTATAAAAAACAAGAGAAAGAGAAATAAGTTAGAATGGTGTGCCCGAGTGTAGTCTCAAGCAATGTATAAAAATACAGAGCAACAATGAAGAAGGCAAATTAAGGCAGGTTCTACCCTGAAAGAAAATGACACGAGGATTCATCATCATCATCATCATCTCCTCCTACGCCTATTGACGGAAAGGGCCTCGGTTATATTTAGCCAGTCATCTCGATCTTTGTGAGCTTTTAAATCAATACTTTTTCATTCAGCATCTCATACTTCAAGTTTCATAGTCCTCAGCCATGAAGGCCTGGATCTTCCAACTCTTCTAGTGCCTTGTGGAGCCCAATTGAGGATTAGCAGCA
>NC_090726.1:39441869-39444369 GCF_036898095.1 Palaemon carinicauda | reverse complement strand
AGATGCTATAACCCCAAGGGCTCCAACAGGGAAAAATAGCCCAGTGAGGAAAGGAAATAAGGAAATAAATAAATGATGAGAATAAATTAACAATAAATCATTCTAAAAACAGTAACAGCGTGAAAACAGATATGTCCAAAATAAACTATTAACAACGTCAAAAACAGATATGTCATATATAAACAATATTAAGTAAAAGTCATTTTAATAATGGCCATAAACTCTTAGCCAAATATAAGCAGATATTTCAACGTTTATAAAGCACCAGAATAGGAATGCAAGGCTAGGCCTAATGTAAACAATGAGCATATCCAGGTAGTTTATTTTTCTTTACTTCCTTTCCTCACTGGGCTATTTTCCCTGTTGGGGCCCCTGGGCTTATAGCATCCTGCTTTTCCAACTAGGGTTGTAGCTTAGCATTTAATAGTAATAATAATGAACATTTCAACAACGATTTTAAACCCTACCAAAAGGAGGCGCTGTGTCCGCCTATTGCAAAGCAACTAGAAATGCATAAAAAAATTCCGAAAAAATCAAGTTAATTCTCTATTTCTACTAGAATAAACTTCGCTTGTCATTTATTTATTTTCTTATTTTCTTTCCTCATTGGGCTATTTTTACCTGATGGAGTCCTTGGGCTTATAGCATCCTGCTTTCCCAACTAATTTTATAGTTTAGATATATAAAAATATTAAGATATACGAAAAATTCTATATGTGAGATAGATATATAAAAAAAAAATATGTCATTATGATGGCCAGACACTACTGCGTCGGGTTTCATAATAATATTCACCAACTTCTTAAGGAAGCAGACTCAAAATCCACATTAATAGGGTGGTGTGTTATTTGACATGTAAAAGTTCATAGGAAGGGAAAAAAAAAAAAAAAAAAAAAAAAAAAAAAAAAAAAAAAAGGATTTGAAATTTTTGTGCGTCTGGATGGATTGAAAAAAAAAAATAACTGCTGAAGAGATTTGAAATTTTTGTGCTTCTGGAATGATTCTAGACAACAGTAGATGCTATGTTGTAACACGGTTGTTCTAACGTTTTATTTCAGGAAACAGCAGGATTTTTCAAATCCTCAAAAATCTCTAATAGCATGTATGTTACGTTGCAACACAGTTGTTCTGATGTTTCATTTCAGGAAACAGATGTTTTTCTATTCGCCAAAAATCTTAAAAAACATATATGCTACGTTGCAACACCGTTGTTCTGATGTTTCATTTCAGGATACAGATCTTTTTTTTATTCGCCGAAAATCTCAAAAAGCATATATGCTATGTTGCAACACAGTTGTTCTGATGTTTCATTTTAGGAAACAATGGAAATTTTTCATTACTATCTCTATGTTGCAACACAAGTTGTTCTAAAGCTTCATTTAAGGAAACAATAAGAATTTTTTCATTTTCCAAAAAACCTAAAAAAGATCATATACTTAATAATACCTCTATGAAGAGAATACCTAATCTATCGATTAACAATTATAAAATGCATTGTTGATTATCATGGTAATATACGTCATATTTTATGCCGCCCTGAACGGAAAATGACATTGCCCTCGGAGATTTAGACCCAACATTAATGCATTTCCCTTCGATAAATTCCTGATCGGGGCGAAGTACTCTCCAACGCTCGTTGGCTGGTGATGACGCCAGCGCTCCCAAACGATTGTTTCCTATCGAGGAGAGATTAATGGTGATTAGAGTATCAGTGCCTCTACCTTAGATTAAGATTCACTGATATCGAAGCCTTATTTACATATCTCTTCATTAAGGATATAATTTATCCGTGATGAGTCTTCAGGGAGAATGCAATGCTTACTGTCATGGTAATTAATTTTAGTTGTTGATAAAGGTTTTTCTTTTCGGTAATAGACTTTAGCATGCTAGGCTAGCCCTTTTACTTTCAAACACATTTTGCTATATATGTTTTTTTTTAAATTGCGCTAACAGCCTTAATTTTTGTCATAGAGAGATCAGGTTGGTCTCATTCTTTTGGAAAATGCTTGAAGTTTCTCATAAAGGTGTCAAAAATATGCAAAAACATGTAAATAACAGTGTTTTGCAATTTTGCTATATATTTTTATAAATTGCGCTAACAGTCTTAATTTTTGTCATAGAGAGGTCAGGTTGGTCTCATTCTTTTGGAAAATGCCTGAAGTTTCTCATAAAGGTGTCAGAAATATGCAAAAACATGTAAATAACAGTGTTTTGCAAGGACGTACCGTTACGTCCATTGGGGGTGAAAGAGCTAGCTCTTATGTGTGTGTGTTTTGTCAGCCATTTCTGTCCGTTTTCAGTTGATAGTAACAAAGAGGTTGAGTGGTATTCCTATATAATTTTCAATATTGCATATATGTACTTATGTATGTATTTTGGCATTTATATATATGTACACTTATACATATATGAACCTGCAGTTGGTACTATAAATATATAGGAATAATATAGATTAGGTGAAGATTAATTGTTGCCAAGAGATAATAAAGCTATATGTTTA
>NC_090726.1:39434369-39436869 GCF_036898095.1 Palaemon carinicauda | reverse complement strand
AGCATGTTATAAGCCCAAGGGCTCCAATAGAGAAAGTAGCCCACGAGGAAAGGAAAGAAGGAAATAAATAAACAACAAGTGATGTAATGAACAATTAAGAGAAAATATTTTAAGAACAGTAACAACGTCAAAATAAATCTTTCATATATAAACTATAAAAGCTTGAAAAAAACAAGAGGAAGAAAAATAATATAGATCAGTGTGCCCGAACGTACCCTAAAGCAAGAGAACTCTACTCCAGGTTCTCTAATCACTACTTGATACTCTATCAAAAACTAATTTGTAGACAGATGCAAAGATAAGTACTATTATTTTTTTTCATTGAAACTTAATTTTAAGGAAATTAGTTATTGGCTAAAACCTATTAAAAAAAAAAAAACGAATTTTTTTACGTTGTTCAGGTGAAAAAGTTCTTTTTTATTGAAATTTAATTCTATAGAAATTGGTTATTGGCTAAAACCTATTCCAAAAAAAGGAAAGAAAATCGAAATTTTTGTGTGGTTCAGATGGGAAATAAGTTCATTTTTACTGAAACTTAATTTTATAGAAATAAAGTTATTGGCTAAAACCTATTCAAAAAAAAAAAAGAAAAAAAAAAAAAAAAAAAAAGAGGAAAGCAAAATTTTTATGTTGTTCAGGTGAAAAATATACCGAGAAGTAAGAAGCACAAAGAATAAGTAAACAGTTAAACACGAGGGCAAGGAAATAATTTAATTGGTGAGTAAACATGTCTTATGTAATTAAGTAGAACATCGCCAAAACTAAACCAATACGAACTTCCGCCGATTATGCAGATCTCTTTGATTTTGAATCATTTGTGCATAAACGTTTCGCATTAAATCGGAGGATATTCAGCATGGATCCATTTCAGGAATAAGTTATATATATATATATATATATATATATATATATATATATATAAATATATATATATATATGTGTGTATATATATGAATACTTATGTGTATATATATATATGTATATTATATATATATACATATATATGTGTGTATATATATACATATATATATATATATATATATATATATATATATACATATATACCTGAATATATATATATATATATATATATATATATATATATATATAAATATATATATATATATATATATATATATATATATATATATATATATATATATTTACACACACACACATATATATATATATAAATATATGTATATATATATATATATATATATATATATATATATATATATATATATATATATATATATATTTATATGTATGTATGTATGTACACGTAAAAAAAACGTAATTTTAAACAGAAATTCTCCGTTAAAATATGCTGTTCTCAGCCGTATTTCAGTAAAATACAGGCGACCGTCATTTTATCTTACTTTTTTATTATCTTGTGCATGAATGTTTCGCATTGAATGGGAGTATATTTAACATGGATGCTTATGGAATAAAGTACATCTATGACCAGCAAACACATGTGTATGTATGTATGTATGTATGTATGTACACTTTAAAAAAAACCGTAATTTTAATGAGAAAGTCTCTGTAAAAATATACTGTTCTCAGTCGTATTTCAGTAAAATACAGGCGACCGTAATTTTTACCCGACTTTGTTATTATCCTTCACGGGATGGTGACCGTAATATCACTCCTTAACGTCAATATATCCGTTTTTAAAACGGTAAAAATATTGGAATAAATGTTGCCAGGCTTTTAGTTTTTATGCAAATTTTTAAGTGCATAAAAATTTTGTTATTAATGCTACATTAGCTTTTTTTTCTCTCTCTCTCTCTCTCTCTCTCTCTCTCTCTCTCTCTCTCTCTCTCTCTCGCTCTCTCTCTCTCAAATATCGAACATAAAATATCCATAATGTCAAATTCCCCTCACCTTGAAATTAAAGACGATAAATACATATAGAATTATTCAAACCTACTTCCGGGTTTGAAACAGACATAGAATAGGCTTTTCCAATTACCTACCAATAGATATAAAAGTTAATTCAGACTCCACTGGAGGTCATACATTCGTTCACAATTCAGGTTTTGTGTTTATGTGCGTATAAGAATTTCACGGTGTATTTGTCTACCAGTAAAATTTTATTGAAACGGTGTGAATAAAACAAACACTACTTGTTTTTATAGGTATATAGAGTTGAGTATATTATATTCGTTCTCCATTCAGGTTCTAAATTTATGTACGTTTGAGCGCTTTTAAGGTGTATGTGTCTACCTGTAAAATTCTATTGAAACGATGTGTGTAAATACTTGTTTTTCCAGCAATATACACAGTTAAAAATACCGTAATTTTAAGCGAAAATTCTCCTTACAAATATACTGTTCTCAGCCGTATTTCATTAAAATACAGGCTATCGTAATTTTACACTACTTTGTCATTATCTTTTAAGGGTTGGTGATCGTAATATCCCTCCTTTACGTCAATATGTCCAATTTTAAAACGGTAAATGCCTGGCAACATTTATTCCAGGATATTTACCGTT
>NC_090726.1:39422972-39427972 GCF_036898095.1 Palaemon carinicauda | reverse complement strand
GTTAAATTAAGTTAATTTGTTAATGAAAAAGGAGGAAGTTTCCACTATTTTATCCTTTGAAGTTTTGAAGGTCGCTCATGAATGGCAAAGGCAAGGGACAGTGACATTGCCCCATCAAGCTTCCCTAGAGACTGACCATATATATATATATATATATATATATCAGTGCCCAAGCCCCCTCTCCATCCAAGCCCGGACCAAGGAGGGCCAGGCAATGGCTGCTGAAGACTCAGTAGATAGACCTATAGGCTCCCCAAAACATTCCACCATTAGCTCACAAGGATGGCGAGGTTGCAGCGACCAAAACAACTAACGAATTTGAGCGTGACTCGAACCTCAGTCTGACTCGATAGAATATATTAATTGCAATAAAATTGACACTGATTTGAATCTGATATCGTATCTTTACGATTATAAACATTTCCTAAATTTCAGTGGAATAAAAATAATTGATTTTGTACAATTTTTTTTATATACTGTATATATATTTAGTTTTTTGGCTTTACTGATGAGAGAGAGAGAGAGAGAGAGAGAGAGAGAGAGAGAGAGAGAGAGAGAGAGAGAGAGAGAGATCTTATTATAAGATGCAGATTTTAATACTTGTGTGTATCGTAAACCCCTGTATACTGTATAATTGCATGTCTTTTGTATATTGGGTTATTTCTGGATTACCATTATCTATGAACACCTAATTGCCTATACACAGGTAAGCACATATGTCTATATACAAGCATATGTATATAGGTACACACATAGAAATACACACACAGACATATATATATATATATATATATATATATATATATATATATATATATATATATATATATAGCCTACGTGATGTAAAATATGTTTCATTTCCAAATATGTTTACTTATATAGAATTAGGAATATATATATATATATATATATATATATATATATGTATATAATTATATATACATATATAAATATATATATATATATATATATATATATATATATATATATATATATATATTTATATATATATATATATATATATATATATATGTATATATATATATATATATATATATATATATATATATATATATATATATATATATATATATATTAATATATATTACTAAGGCCAAACTAACCAAAAATCATTTTCATATTATGCTTAAAAAAACTTAGTTATACAACCCCTTTGTACAGTTCACTTCCCTATTTTCCATTGATTTCCTTTCAGAAATTCGTCGGACTTTAATTAATCTCTGCAAACATTAGTCTATTGTATTTCTCTTCCTTTCAGTTATCCCTTTTCTCTGAATCATCAATATACCCCCTCTAGTTTATACCATATTCACAATATATTTCATTATCAACTTCTGTAAATTTACACTGAAGTTATCCATTATTATTATTATTATTATTATTATTATTATTATTATTATTATTATTATTATTATTATTATTATTATTATAATTATTATTATTATTGTTAGTTATTGTTATTATTATTACTATTACTATTATTATTATTATCAATATTATTTTAACAATATTAATAATAATTATAATAATAATGATAATAATACTAAAAATAATAATAATAATAATAACAATAATAATAATAATAATAATAATAATACCAATAATAATAACAAATAATTATTATTACTATTATAATTATCATAAATATTTTAATAATAATAATAATAATAATAATAATAATAATAATAATAATAATAATAACAATAAATAAGTAAACAGATGTATTATGAACGATGAAAGGGTATAAAAGAAATTGAATAAGATTCAAGTAGACTGAATGAATAAAACCTTTCTCTTCTACTTCGGGTTCCAGAATCGATAATCATTGATAATCATTGTATCATTTTAAAGCTGTAAAACCTTTTCCATTGCACTATTCCAGCATTTATATATATATATATATATATATATATATATATATATATATATATATATATATATATACATATACATATGTATACATATATATATATATATATGCATACATATATATAAATAAAGTATATGTATACACATACATAAATATGAACATATATGTATACAGATACATAAATATGAACATATATATATATATATATATATATATATATATATATATATATATATATATATATATATATATATATATAGGTAGTAGGTTGGCCAGGGCACCAGCCACCCGTTGAGATACTACCGCTAGAGAGTTATGGGGTCTTTTGACTGGCCAGACAGTACTACATTGGATCCTCCTCTCTGGTTACGGTTCATTTTCCCTTTGCCTACATACACACTGAATAGTCTGGCATATTCTTTACATATTCTCCTCTATCCTCATACACCTGACAACACAGATTACCAAACAATTCTTCATCACCCAAGGGGATACTGCACTGTAATTGTTCAGTGCCACTTTCCTCTTGGTAAGGGTAGAAGAGACTCTTTAGCTATGGTAAGCAGCTCTTCTAGGAGAAGGACACTCCAAAATCAAACCACTGTTCTCTAGTCTTGGGTAGTGCCATAGCCTCTGTACCATGGCCTTTCACTGTCTTGGGTTAGAGTTCTCTTGCTTGAGGGTACACTCGAGCACACACTCCTATCTTATTTCTCTTCCTCTTGTTTTGTTGAAGTTTTTATAGTTTATAGAGGAGATATTTATTGTTGTTACTCTTCTTAGAATATTTTATTTTTCCTTTTTTCCTTTCCGCACTGAGCTATTTTCCCTGTTGGAGCCCCTGGGCTTATAGCATACTGCTTTTCCAACTAGGGTTGTAGCTTAGTAAGTAATAATAATAATAATAATAATATATATATATATATATATACATATATATATATACATTTATATAAAGTATATATATATATATATATGCACACATAAATATGTACGTATATATATACAGTACATATGTTTATCTTTCTATCTATCTATCTAACTATCTATCTATCTATATACAAACAAAAATAATTACATATATTATATATATTTGTCTATAGCTATCTCTTTATCTATCTATCTATTTATCTATCTATCTATCGATCTATCTATCTATCTATCTATCTATATATATACATATAAATATACATACACAAATACATACATTATATCACACAATGCTATATCTGAAACTTTTCTAGATTCATTTCACCCGAAATTTGGAACGATTTTATCCCTCTAACCCCACCAACTATCAAGTTGAACTCCCGTCGGGAAACTTTGGGCAGAACCGAAACCAGACTAACAATTTCGTGAAGTAAAGCCGGGTAATTGCACAGTACCGAGAAGGATTGCTGGCATTAACCTTTCATTATTCTGATGCAGAACGATTCTAGATTTTGCTTGCATGTCGAGAATGTGTGGTGTTTAATGTGCATATACGGGCCTGAATTATGTGTATTTCTAAATAAGTATTTTAAAGGTTAATGGATTTTTTGTTTTTCAAAATGCTTGAAAGGAAGAAGGCATATATCAATGCTGTGAATACCTATATTTTGAAAAGATATATTTAAGGAACACATGCACATACACTTATATACATATATATATATATATATATATATATATATATATATATATATATATATATATATTTATATATATATATATATATATACATATACATATATATATATATATATATATATATATATATATATATATATATGTATATATATATATATATATATATATATATATATATATATATATATATATATATATATATATATATATATATATATCTGTATACACGAAACGCATACACACTTATATGCATACTGTATATATGATTATATATGCGTATACGTAAGCATATATTTCATAAAGAAATATATATATATATATATATATATATATATATATATATATATATATATATATATATATATACACACATATATGCACACTTTCAAATGAATCCGGAAGACACTTACAAAGGTTACAGATGTTCGTTTCAAAAGACACTGATTGGATACACCCCGAATTACATAAACTTTGCGATGGACGGAAAAGTTTATAATGAATATGAGAGAATAATAACAATTCTAGAATTATTATTATCATTACAAGCTAAGCTACAACCCTAATTAGAAAAGCCAGATGCTATAAGCACAAGGGCTACAACAGGGAAAAATAACCCAGTGAGGAAAGGAAACCAGGAAAAGAATAAAATAAATATAAAATATTTCAAGAACAGTAACAACATTAAATTACATCTTTCATTACTTTATAGATGAAGTGGTAGGACTTTGATTAGGAACTAGGACAGGTAACAGGAGATAAATTTCTAATTCAGATGTTGGATTAGTTTGTGCTGATTCATTCGAAGGTAAAATACTATAATGTTGTACATAAAACTAAGAACCTTAACAGATTCGAAGGTAAAATACTATAATGTTGTACATAAAAGTAGGAAACTTTACAGAAATCTTTTTTTATAAGGTCGCATTTTTAATTAAGTACTGTGTTGATTAGATTTTCGATTTAAATGTTTTATTTGTGTATGCTGCAAATTAGTTCTCTAATATTATATTTTGATTAGAATTTTATATACCTCCCTCTTCAGTCATTTTAATCTGAAATTAATTACATAACATACAGAATATAAATTCTCTTCAGGATCTGACAAATGTAATTTGTTAAGTTACTAGTATCAAACGCATTCAATAACTATTCCATATTTGATGTAAATTTGTATGATAAAAACATTGGTAATATCTGGGGATATATGATTAAAGTGTTTTATAATATTCCGTTGTCATAATACCTAAATCTTTGAAGTATCATATATTATAACTCTCGTAGTACATGCGAAGACTTTTTTATTACCTCCGCCAACGAAGATGGAAGGAGGTTACGTTTTCCCACCTCTTTGTGTTTTTGTTTGGGTGTGTGTGTTTGTGAACAGCTTCCTGCCAACAATTTTAATCGTAGAGTAATGAAACTTACATAGATTACCTGTTATGTAATTAGCTTGAAATGAATAAATTTTGGATGTTCAAGG
>NC_090726.1:39407972-39412972 GCF_036898095.1 Palaemon carinicauda | reverse complement strand
GAAAGCCTGACGACTAGAAAGTTTCCTATAAGTCTGACGACTAAAGCCATTCCAATAAGTCTGATATCTAAAACGATTCTTATAAGTCTGACGAATAAAACGATTCTTATTGACGACTTGAACGATTCTCATAAATCTGACGACTAAAACGATTCTTATAAGTCTGACTTGAACGATTCTTATAAGTCTAATGACTAAAACGATTATTATAAGTCTGACGACTAAAAGGTTTCTTTTAAGTCTGAAGACTAAAACAATACTTAGAAGTCTGATGACTAAAACAATTCTTATATGTCTGACGATTGAAACAATTCTTATAAGTCTGACGACTAAAACGATTCTTATAAGTCTAATGATTAAAACTATTTTTATAAGTCTGATGACTAAAAGGTTTCTTTTAAGTCTGAAGACTGAAACAATACTTAAAAGTCTGATGACTAAAACAATTCTTATAAGTCTGACGACTAAAACAATTATCAGTCTGACGACTAAAACGATTGTTTTAAGCCTGACGACTGAAACGATTCTTATGAGTCTGATGATTTAAACGATTCTTATAAGTCTGACGACAAAAGTGATTCTTGTAGTAAACATTATAAAACTAATTTTAGGGAGGAAAAAGAGCTAGTCTTAGAATAACAAGAATATGATAAAGAGTTTGAAAAAGGTGAGTGATATTATAGAAAATCATTTGGATAAAATATAATCAAATGAAACTTCAATGAAGCAAATACAAACTATTAGAAAATTACACTGTTTGATTACATTCTAACAAATAATTCAATTTTAAACTAATGCCATGAACCCAATATACGTCTTTGTATAGAAGTATATATTTTGATTTCCATTTGAAAAGGAGCTAGAAGTGACCGAAATCCAATTACGGAACCAGAATGCTTTTTCTCAAAGAGAGAGAGAGAGAGGAGAGGAGGAGAGAGAGAGAGAGAGAGAGAGAGAGAGAGAGAGAGAGAGAGTAGTTATATAACAGTTCAGCCACGGCAGCTTGGTCTTCTATCTGATATTTTCTCCTTTAAAGTGAATAGAGTTAACGTGATAATTTCTAAATATATACATACACACACGCACACACACACACATATATATATATATATATATATGTATGTAAATAAACACACTTATATACATACATATATATACATACATACATAAATATATGTATACATATGTATATATATATATATATATATACACACACATACATACATACATACATATATATATATATATATATATGTGTGTGTGTGTGTGTGTGTGTACACTTTCACACACTCGCATATATTCACACAATTACACAAATATATATATATATATATATATATATACATATATATATATGTGTGTGTGTGTGTGTTTCTGTGTCTGTGTGTATACGCACATATATGTGTATCTTTGAGGATTTGTGTGAGATTTCCAATATTCAGTTAAATACCTCCATTCCATTGAGAGAAATAATTTCGGCACCTTCTTTAAGAAATAGTTTACCTTATGGTAAGCGATGAAAACTTTCCAGTTAAAGTGAAATTATACTTAATTGATCAGAGTGAAAACGATAGATTTTTATAAAATGAGTTTGATATTTATTCAGTTCTCTATAAAATGACTGCAATGGCAAGGAGCAATTATTGGTAAAATTACTTCAGTCTCTTAGCCCATTTTTATACTAATGAAACATTTACTTCATCATAAATTTACTAGTTGTTATTTCGAATCTTAAAACTAGTCAAACTTCAAAATTTCAAACTTGCAACAAATGTTTTTATGTTGAACAGGCTGACATAAGTATTTTTATAGGTAATGTATGGAATATGTTTTGGTGTTGTTACTGTTTTTAAACTATTTTGTTTATTGTTAATTATTTCTTATATCGTTTACTTATTTCCTCATTCCCTGTCCTCACTGGGATATTTGTGACTGTTGGAGCCCTTGGGCTTATAGCATCTTGCTTTTCCAACTAGGGTTGTAGCTTTGATAATAATAATAACAACAACAACAACAACAACAACAACAACAACAACAACAACAACAACAACAACAATAATAATAATAATAAAAATAATAATAACAACAACTAGAAGGAAATAGGGAAAAAGAAATAATTGCCTAAGGGAAAAACGAAAGTGCAATGGATAGTATTAGCGCTTGGAACAAGCAATTTTCGAAAGGGAATTTCTTGATAAGGCAAGAACCAACTTATCTGTGGATAATCTTGAATTCAATGTGGAAAAAAATCCCTCGCGTTTGTTGTACATTTCCTCAAACTCCAAGACTGGAGTTTAAAAAGGTCAAACTTTTATCAATGAAACGCAACTTTGTTTAAATCCAGTGCGTAGAAAATAGTTCTTTCAACTGACCGAATTTCCTTTACGAAAACTAAACCATTATGTTGCCTGCTGAGGAAAAAAAAAACCCGCTCTACCAGCAACAAAAAAACTCGGAAAGATTCAATCTAACTGGCTTACCTTAATGGAATAAAAGCTTCGGGACCAGTAATCTGGGGAGAGAGAGAGAGAGAGAGAGAGAGAGAGAGAGGAGAGAAGAGAGAGAGAGAGAGAGCTTGTATTTATAAAGATTGGAAATCACTAAACCAAAATATTAGCGAGAGAGAGAGAGAGAGATAGAACAGTTTCTATCTATAAGGATTGGAAATCACTAAACCAAAATATGACAGAGAGAGAGAGAGAGAGAGAGAGAGAGAGAGAGAGAGAGAGAGAGAGAGACCACAGCTTCTATTTATGAAGATTAGAAATCACTAAAATGAAATGCAAGAGAGAGAGAGAGAGAGAGATAGAGAGAAAGCATTTATAAAGTATTTATAAAGATTGGAAATCACTAAACCAAAATATTAGGAAAAGAAAGAGAGAGAGAAAGAACAGCTATTTATAGATTGGAAATCACTAAACAAAAATATTAGCCAGAGAGAGAGAGAGAGAGAGAGAGAGAGAGAGAGAGAGAGAGAGAGACGTCAGTATAAACTCATTAAGCTATGATCTCATAATGACCAAGTCCATAATCTACAAAATCCCTTTTAAATGATTACGTTCTAATCACTCAGCTCAGAGACCCCTGGCGTCAAATTTGCCCCCCCCTCTCCCTCTCTCTCTCTCTGCTCATTGCTGAATGGCTCAGGGGGGGGGGGGGTGGAGGAGAGTTATAACATTCCTTAATTATTACGGATAATTCCAGGATGAATAATTATTAATTTCCCATCATTCCTAGTGGAAGAGATACACGGAAAAAGATTCCAACTCTTAGGGAATTGGATCAATGCTTTCATTGCTTTTATTGTCTGCGTGTTTCTAATTCAGTTCCCTAATTCATGTTGTTGTTGTTGTTATTGGTGTTGGTGGTGTTGTTGTTGTTGTTGTTGTTGTTGTTATTTTGCTACTACTACTACTACTATTACTACTATTCATTATTATCATTATTATTACTATTATTATTATTATTATTATCACTATTATTTATTATCACTATTATTATCATTATTATTATCATTATTATTATTATTATTATTATTATTACTACTACTACTTTCTCAGCTACAATCCTAGTTGGAAAAGCAGCGTGCTATAAGCCCAAGGGTTCCAATAAGGAAAATATCCCAGTGAAGAAAGGAAACAACTTTATAGATTTTCATTTAAATTCTGTCTAATTTTTATGACTGCCCATATTTATTCATCTTTTATTTTTTTTCATAAATATTTATTTATATATTTTTTCCACGCATACCATGATAAATGACCCTCTATGTCGGTTAATAATAATGGTAATAATATTAACAGTAGTTATCAGTAGCAGAAAAAGCAGCAGTAACAGTAATAATACTAGTAGTAGCAGTAGGTATCGAAAGAACAGTGTAAATGTTAATAAGTTTTCTCCCTCTCTTCATAATCACATTATCATTAAAGATAAACAGTGATAAACATAACATTACCAATAGTTATCAGTAGCAGCAAAAGCAGCAGTAACAGTAATAATACTAGTAGCAGCAGCTGCTATTGAAAGAAGAGTGTCAATGTTAATAAGTTTTCCCCCTCTCTTCATAATCACATTATCATGAAAGATAAACAATTATTCAACAGTCTCTCTTCGTTATCAGACATTGTTCGTCTCTCTATCTTTCTCTTCTTGTTCTCCTTCTCATACCCAGGACAAAAGACGAAACGATTGATCGAGTTGAACTCCAATAATCGATTCCATTTCGAAAGTAACAAAGAAAATGAAACCAGTCCAATACAGGAAGGAGAAAAGGGGGTCACGAAGATTATTTCTTTTTCTGTACCCGAGAGTTTTCTCTGGAGGAGAGGAACGCCCGAAGTGGTAAGACAGATTCTAGGTGAGTTGATTCAAGGAATCTGTATGAGTCATAAAGGGAAGGATAATATTTGAATGATAATAATAATTTTAATAATTTGAGTGATGGTAATAATTCTGATAATTTTGATAGCAATAATACTAATTTTAATAATTTTGATAACAATAATACTAATTATGATAATTTTGATAGCAATAACATTAATTTTAATAGTTTTGATGGCAATAATACTAATTCTAATAGTTTTGATAGCAATAATACTAATTATAATAATTTGGATAGCAATAATACTAAATTTCATAACTTTTATAATAATAGATTTTATGATGATAATGATAATAATAATAATAATAATAATAATCATCATCATCTCCTCCTTCAATGCTAATTGGCGCAAATGGCCTCAATAATAACAACAACAACACCACCACCACCATCAACAACAACAACAACAACAACAACAACAACAACAACAACAACAATAATAATAATAATAATAATAATAATAATAATAATAATAATAATAATAATATTAATATTAATAATAATAATAATAATCATCATCATCATTTCCTCCTTCAATGCCCATTGGCGCAAATGGCCTCAATAATAACAACAACAACACCACCACCACCACCATCAACAACAACAACAACAACAACAA
>NC_090726.1:39387972-39402972 GCF_036898095.1 Palaemon carinicauda | reverse complement strand
TTCGTGAAAAAAGGGAGAGGTAAGGCAAAAATGGATTAAAGTTTTTTTTCAATGCTTTTTTTTCGCAGACTCCATTTGTAATTGAGGTCATTGAGACTTGTGCTCTCTCTCTTATTTCAAAATAAGAGCGAAATCATTACCATCATCATCATTACCATCATCATCATCATCATCATCATCATTACCATCATCATCATCATCATCATTATCATCATCATCAGCCGTTGCTAGTCCACTGTAGAACAAAAGCCTCAGACATATCTTCTACTTGCGTCTCTTTCTGGTCTATGCCATTGCACACCGCAAAATTTCTTAGCTTGTCAAACCATCGTCTTCCCTTTATTCCCCTATTTCTTTTTCAATCTCTAGGGACCCATTCTATTGCTGGAATGCAATATCTGATTAAATAATTCCAAGTTATTCTTGAGTCTTCTACATTAAATGTTCACAAATCCTTCTTTTTCACCTTTCATGAACTTGCAACATTGAGAAAAATTTAACATTGCACATATTTTAGCCGTTACTAGACAACAGCAGATAAAAGGCCTTAATCATTTCCTTCAACTTGCGTTTAATTATGGGTTTTTCTATGCCATTCCACAGCCGCAAATTTTCTTAGCAGGTCAGTCCATCGTCTTCTCTTCATTACCCTACTTCTTTTTCCATCTCTAGGTACCCCTTCTATAACTGGATTGTAATATCTAATTAAATTATTCCAACTTATTCTCGAGTCTTCAGCATTACATGTTTTAAAATCCTCCTTTTTAATCTTTCATGAACTTCTGACATAAATAAAAATTTACCATTGCATATATTTTAGATAAAATAACCCTCCTGTAATGTTATTTTGATTTTGATAGTATCATACGACCCACAGTGACACACACCTTGCCCCGATAACGTGTGCAGAAACATGCAAGGCCTTCCTTTTGTGTGCAAGAATGCGTGCATGTGCCGTCCGTGGGTTATCGAACAAAAGGTGGTCTTTGCTATTCCATTGCGTGGTGTACAAGGACAGCCTCAAAAAAAAAAAAAAAAAAAAAAAAAAAAAAAAAAAAAAAAAAAATTTACGAAAAATACTGAAATAAACCTAGTTTACCGGCAGTGCTAAAATCGAAATACCGATGAATAGAACCAAGCAAAAACTATAGGCGACATATCACTGTTATTTAGAGGTTCGTCGAACTGAGCAGGCTCGAGTTTAATTTCTAATCCTGTCCATTTAACTTCCAATTTTCTTCTTACGGATTTGTTCTCAAATCTACAAAATCTGATTGTTTCATTGTCATACCATGACTCATGTACATACAGTAACACCGATCTCACTAAACATATGAGGAATGGAGAATAAATTTGAAGATGATATTAGATCGTGATAATTAACGGCCTTTTGATAGGAGAAATAAAGCGAAAACTGGGAAAGAAAATATGTAAAGATTATTTGAATAAATATGAGAAACAAAAGAGGGGAATGAATAAAGATGCAAAACAAGGAATACAATACAATACAAGTAGGAAATCCATACTATACTGCGTGGAGAGAGAGAGAGAGAGAGAGAGAGAGAGAGAGAGAGAGAGAGAGAGAGAGAGATCAGCTATAAATCAAGTGAAATAATACAGAAAAAAGAGCAATAACAATGCTGAAGTATAATGAAAGAGGAAGACGACATGAGTAATGTTATTTACTGCAAAACACTAAAATTAAAAAGAGAAAACATTTAAAAATATAAACAACGAGTAAAAGGCAGAAAGAAAAACGAAAGAGGATTATAATATAGATGTAAATAGAACAGGAAAAAGCAGCATATAAATCCACCAGATGGAAATAGAATAACGAAAAGATTAAAGAAAATTATTCTACAGAAAATATACAGGAAATAAAAAGAAACAAAAATAGGAATTGGAATTATTGTGGAAAAGAAAAGGAACAACGTATATAGGGAGGAAATGAGAAAGAGATTGAATATGATTGGCTCAAAAGGAAAAGAAATAAAAGGAGAGAAAAGGGACAAATAACAACGCGTAGAGAACTATAAGACAGACAAGAAGAGGCTATAAGCCAGATGAGAAGATAAATAAGGAAAGGCAGTAAAACGGAGAATAATAAAAATAATTAAGCTAGCACGGATCAGTCTTTTCTGGAACATAGATCAAAGAAGTCTTCTTCGAGACGAAAGACTTAATTGTAACATTCACATATGAAAAAACATAAAATCATGAGAGACACAAAACGAACATACAAAAATAAAATAAACTTTCCGTGTCAGCCGGAAATGAAGGCAAATGACACTTTTGACACTACAGAGCGACTAATAGGAAATGCAAAATAGAGAAATATTATTATTGAAATTGAATCTCCTCTGGAAGTGAGATAATGGATGATTTTAACAAAGCTTCAGCAATTAATTTTTTCGTGAAGGAAGCGTTTTCTTCATTAATTTTTCATCTGGGCTAAAAAATTGTACAGATGACTGAATGTAAAAGTTTCGAGAAAATACAGAAACAAAGAGATTATTATAGCAACTCAAAGGATATCTGATGCGAGTGACCGATAGAACACATAAGTATTTCATCCATGATTTTATTTTGATTGTTCATCATTTCCCATATCGTTTATTTATTTTCTTATTTAATTATTCACTGGGATATTTTTCCCTGTTGGATCCCTTGGGTTTATAGCATCTTGCTTTTCCAACTAGGGTTGTAGCTAATAATAATAATAATAATAATAATAATAATAACAATAAATATTCGATTACCACTGCGGTGAGAAATTATGATTTCATAATTCATTTCCATCTTTAAATATTTGCAGCAATAAGGTAATCGCTTTCCGGAATCTCTTCCGGCATTTCCTGAATAAAGAAATACTCGTATTGTCGTAACGTTAAATGTTATCGAGAATATCCAATAACATTCTTTTACGGGTTAAAAAATGTACTAATAGTATTTAGATGCAAGGATATAGAAACTAGCAATTTGGCTTTACTTGCAATCATGAATTTGGTCATGGAAAAGGAATTCTGGAAATATCCCGTTACTGGAAACCAATCATATGATATAAAAGTTATTCTCGTCAAGGTTAAATTAAATCTTTGGTATTACCTTATCTGGCAATAATAATAATAATAATAATAATAATAATAATAATAATAATAATAATAATTACTACTACTACTACTACTACTACTACTACTACTACTACTAATAATAATAATAACAATAATAATAATAATAATAATAATAATAATAATAATAATAATAATAATAATAACTACTACTACTACTACTACTACTACTACTACTACTACTACTACTAATAATAATAATAATAATAACAATAATAATAATATATGTGAGGTTAATATAAGTAATTATGAAATATATCAAAATAAAGCCGTACATGCAAAATTGTGTGTGTCTGTGTATGAGAGAGAGAGAGAGAGAGAGAGAGAGAGAGAGAGAGAGAGAGAGAGAGAGAGATGAGTTTCTTTATTGCGGTAAGATAGGGCTGTGCCTGACATTAAGTAAAAGCTTCCTGGCATAAGAACAAAGTAAATCTAATAAAAGACGGGCTTATTCCGCCATTACTGAGGAGTAGAGAATACGTATACCACATTAATTGATAGATGTTTGTTTACTATCTAATAAAGACTTCAGAGAGAAAAGAACAACAGGGAAAAATGGGTGCTTTTACTTTCAAAACATTACATAATGTTAATACAGAGTATAGTAAAGCATATTTTTCAATAAATACTTATGCCACTGAAAATAATATATGGGATTAAACTAGGTATAAGTAAGTTGTAAAGGTTTCTGGACGTGTTGTTTATAAGGACCGTCACCAAATCTCTCTCTCTCTCTCTCTCGCTCTCTCTCTCTCTCTCTCTCTCTCTCTCTCTCTCTCTCTCTCTCTCTGGGGAAACTAAATTTCATCTTATGCAACAAGAGATGGAAGAATGAACTTGTGGGAACTAAAAGTAATTGAAATATGGTACGATAACCCCGTAGAGTTTATTCTGAACGCCATAGAATACTTATCGTTAAATGTTTTTTTTTTAGTGAAAACTAACACGTATGGCATCTCATGATAGTGTAGTATAGTTTTCGGAGTGTTATTAAGGGCAAAACTTTGTTATGTTTAGTGCAGATACCTTTCAGAATAGTATAAAGTGTCACTAATAAACTAACATTTCTCGATGATATAGAGTGACCAAAGTTACTCACTTTGGATATTAAATGTCATAATCGTCGATACGAGGAAGAGTTAAAATATGTTAAATCTATAATTTTTAGTTACTTCGTCATATGCAATTAGTACCATAGTTTTATATTAGTGTGAGTTTTAAAATACTAAAAGGTATTATTTTGAAAAAATTTAAAAACTTCACCATTTTCTCGAAGATTTACCGCGAGACCATGAAATATTATATATGATAAGGAAGCCAAAATGTTGTTGGATATTCTTTGGCAGTTTAAGATTTAAAACTTAAGAGATTCATTGGATGTCTCGGAGAAGCTTGTCATGTTGCAAAGTTATTAAATACTTTGGAAACAGAATTTGAATCTTATATTTCGAAGTATTTATCGAGAGAGGTTAAGTCGATTTGTTTCAAGTTGTGAGTTAGACTGGCTGTCATATTTCTGGTGTATTCAAAGTTTGTATTCATTTACTTCTTCATAAACGACAGATATATCAGGATGGCTCCCAATGTCGATGCTTTTATATGTAAATATGAAACAATTTAGGCTAATTATTATTATTATTATTATTATTATTATTATTATTATTATTATTATTATTATTATTATTATTATTATTATTATTATTATTATTATTATTATTGTAAGCCTTTTTTCATAAAGGAGACATATTAGCCTGGCTCCTAATGTAGATGTTTTTATGTATGTATATGTAAATATAAAATAAGTTAGGCTAATTCCAAAACAGTACTCCAATTAAATTATTATTATTATTATTATTATTATTATTATTATTATCATTATTGTAAAAATTACTGGAATGATCATAAAAAACTACCATTACAAATATAAATATTATGCCTATATCATCAATCCTCGTAATCCATACAAGCTGTAAGTGATACAAAATTTCAATACTCATATATAAGAACATACATTCTCCTTATAAGACAATAATTTACTCTTGAGTTCTGTATGAATAGGGCAATAGAACAAACATGCTTTTCCATTTAGATATTCTAACAAGAGTTGAGATTGTGTACTAAATTTGAAGTATATGTAAAGATAACTATTAACATTAACATGTCAAAAGCTCTAGTGAATACGTATTACAATTGTAGAATTTAATCTACGTAGAGGCTCCCGTGAATTGTAGAATTTGCTATTGTAGAATCCACGGCTGACACTTCCAATATATAAGAAAATCTCAAGGCTAATCTATTCCCATTTTCAAGAGATGTATCTTCTTTAAAAGAGCGGGACAATGGATGTTATCTATTAAACTTGGTCGAGGAGATTCCCTCGCACAATTGAGTTAAAAGGAGCAATTTACAGAGAAGTACAGAATCATTTCCTTAATTTGATATCGTAGTGGCTCTGAAGACAAATAGGGTTGTTGTAGCCTGATTGGTAATGTCTCTGCCTGGTGTTTGCTCAGTCTCGTTAGTGCCATTAGTGTCTACAACCTTACCATCCTTGTGAGCTAAGGTTGTGGGGTTTGGGGTAGCCTATAGGTCTATTTGTGAAATCGTCAGTACTCATTGCCTGGCTCTCCCTGGTCCTAGCTTTGGTGGAGAGGGGGCTTGGGCGCTGATATATGGTATAGGGTCAGTCTCTAGGGCATTTTCCTGCTTGATAGGGGAATGTCACTATCCCTTGCATCTGCCATTCATGAGCAGCCTTTAAAACCTTTAAAAGGGTATGTGGTTCTTACACTTAAAAAACCGTAATTTTAATCTGAAATTCTCCGTAAAAAAAAAATACTGTTCTTAACCGTAGTTGATATTACATTTTACGGTTTTTTTTTTACCATAATATCACTCCTTTACGTCAATTTAACCTTTTTAAAACGGTAAAAATCCTGGAATACATGTTGCCAGGCATTTGTCGTCTTGTAATGCAAATTTTTAACAATATACGTGATAAATTAATCTACTGTTTAAAGACTTAGAGATTTAAAGGCAGCCAATGAATGGCAGAGGTAAGAGAGATTGACAATGCCCTAGCTAGCAGGAAAATGCCCTACAGACTGATCATATATACCGCTCATGAATGGTAGAGGTATGGGACAGTAATATTGCCCTATTAAGAAGGACACTGCCCTACAGACTCGCCATATACATATAATCAGCATCCAAGCCCCTTTCCACCAAGCTAAGACCAAGGCGGTCCAGGCAATAGCTGCTGAAGACTCAACAGAGAGATCTATAGGCTTCCCCCAAAACCCCATCTTTAGTTCACAATGATGTTGAGGTTTTAGAGACTAAAAGATCTAAAGAGTTTCAGAGGGACTCGAACCCCAGTCTGGCGATCACCAGTCAGGGACGTTACCACATAAGCCTCCACAACCCTTTCAGAGAGAGAGAGAGAGAGAGAGAGAGAGAGAGAGAGAGAGAGAGAGAGAGAGAGAGATTCTTTATCAGTATTATACCACATAAAATATGGCTGGGAGCCAATGTTATAAAAGGAACTAATGGGTTTGAGAGGGACTCGAACCCCAGTCTGGCGATCACCAGTCAGGGACGTTACCACATGAGCCTCCACAACCCTTTCAGCGAGAGAGAGAGAGAGAGAGAGAGAGAGAGAGAGAGAGAGAGATTTCTTTATCAGTATTATACCACTTTAAATATGGTTGGGACCCAATAGTACAATTTGTTAAAAGTTTAGGAATTACGATGCAAGCAGGAAAACCTTTACTACGTCCTCCTTCTCCAGTCATGCGAAAACACATGCCGGGTTTTACGATAGACACAGACTCTTAAAAGGGACTTAACACTCATATTTACCGGAGGGATGGCAATGAGGGGTAAAATCCTCAGAGGAAGGAAGGAGATACTAGTAGCCGAATACACGGTATTTCTTGGGAGAGAGAGAGAGAGAGAGAGAGAGAGAGAGAGAGAGAGACTGTACGTATAAAAACAAGGTAACAGATATATATATATATATATTTATATACATATACATATATATATATATATATATATATGAGAGAGAGAGAGAGAGAGAGAGAGAGAGAGAGAGAGAGTTAAAATTAAAGTTACAGAGAAAGGGGAAAAATGTAGAGAGAGAGAGAGAGAGAGAGAGAGAGAGAGAGAGAGAAAGAGAGGTAAAATAAAACTAAAATATAAGGTAACAGCATGACGTCATAACATGCAGGGAAAAGATGGAAGAAACCGAAGCCACAGACTGGAATACGAAAAAGGAGGGAACACTTTATGGAATGGGAAGAGGAGAAGGAATATAAACCGATTTAGCTGAGGGGATTAATGCAGATCTGTCGGTTTGGGAACGAATAAGAGTGGACCAGGAAGAAGGTTACTTAAGACGCTTGCTGAAAAACTCGAGGATTTTTCCGCTTATGGTAAAATGAATCCACTTCAAATGAAATGCATTTCGGTATGCATACACCATATATGTATGTGTATAGTATACACACACACACACACACATATATATATATATATATATATACAGTATACATATTTAAAGTGTACATAAATAGACACATGATGTGTGTGTGTATATATATATATATATATATATATATTTAAAGTGTATATAAACATACACAAAGTGTTTATATATATATATATATATATATAATGCAAAAATATACAGGTGTATTGCGTAATGATATATATGTATGTATGTATGTATATATATATATATATATATTTAAATATATACACTCATATATATATATATATATATATATACATATATATATATATATATATATACATATATATATATATATATATATATACATATATATATATATATATACATATATATATTGACACATATATATATGCATATATATATATATACATATATATATATATATATATATATATTATATTCTTGTATATATAACTTTTCCTTAAATAATATACTAATATCTCCTTGCCTCGAGTAAGAAAAAAAATAATGAAATAAGATATGCTAATTGCCATCTTCTTGAGTAAAGACCAGAGTTCATTCCTCCATATCGTGTGCTGCTTTTCCATTACCATGACACGGCTGCTATCATGAAAACAACAGTAAACAGTGACGTATGATCACTTTAACAATAGAAAACTCATTTGCTAATGATATGCCAATCATTTTCCCCTATTATCTCCAGCCACATGCCAATTAACCATTATTAATTGGATTTTAATCATAGCAGAAGAGAATTATTTTAAATGAAATCAAAATGATTACGATACCTCATCTTTATGGTGATCATACTAACATATCAACAACAGTAACAACAACACAAACAACAATAACAACGACAATTGTAGTAGTTTCGAATCCACTGCAGGACAAAGGCCTCAGACATGTCTATTAATGTCAGGGGTTTGGTCAGTTTTCATCACCAGGCTGGCCAGTCAATATTATTAATTTGATTTCAATCATAGCAGGAGGGAATTCAATTAGATGAAATTACAATTATTACGATACTTCATCTTTATGGTGATCACAGTGATAAAACAACAACAACAACAAAAACAACAAATCCAGCAGTTTCGAGTCCACTGCAGGGCAAAGGCCTCAGACATATCTATTAATGTCAGGGGGTTTGGCCAGTTTTCATCACCAGGCTGGCCAGTCAATTAAACATTATTAATTTGATTTTAATCATAGCCGAAGAGAATTCTTTTGAATGAAATTAAAATGATTACGATATCTCATCTTTATGGAGATCACACCGACATATCAACAACAACAACAACAACAACAACGAAGGCAGCTGTTTCTAGTCCACTGTACAAAGGTTTCAGACATGTCAATCAATCTAGGAGGTTTAATCAGTTTTCCTCACCATGCTGGCCAGTGCGGATTGGTAATGATAGGTTATTTTGGTCTGATCACTCACAGCAAACCAACCTCGTATGAGTGTTATTAACTAGTACAGCTTTTCTAATCATGGCGATACACAAACCCTTTCACCACGCTAAGGGATCCCCACATCAAGCAATAGTAATTTAAGGTCACACAATCTGTGCCTTTGGTAAACATTGAACGATGAGATATAGTTCTAAAGAATATAATCTTCAAAATATTCCTTCCTATTGCATAATCTCAACAATGAGGGAAATCTAAATCAAAATGAGGATTATGGTTCATCTAGAAAGGTTAGAGAATCTCTAAAAATAAACTGAAGACTTACTTGTTCTTTAAGGGCTTCGATTGTGTGGATTTGACAATGAAACGGGCAATATGCAATGGAAAATGAAGAATACTTTGGAGCGAACATGATAATGTGGCTGTGGAGGGTTCCCCTGCTGTATAGGACCAGAAAAGCATCCCTTGAAGTAAGTGTAATATTAAAAAAGAAGAGAGAGAGAAAAAAAAAAAGTCTGGCAACATTTATTCCAGGATTTTTACCGTTTCAAAAACGGACCTATTGACGTAAAAGAGTGATTTTATGGTCACCAGCCCGTAAAATATAATAACAAAGTAAGGTTAAATTACGGTCGCCTGTATTTTACTGAAATACGATTGAGAACAGTATATTTTTACGGAGAATTTCGGTTCTTTTCTACCAGTGTAGGTAAAGTAAGTCTATGTGGAAAACACACAAAAAAAGTTTCCCTTTAAGAGAGCGGGTATGCTCGGAGGCGCTCGACGACGACCAAATGAGATAACGAACTTAACTTCTACTAAACCTAATCCCTTAACGTATACGCAGACTCACTCACCTTTAGCCCTTTCCTCCTAATAAACTCCCCTCTCTCTCTCTCTCTCTCTCTCTCTCTCTCTCTCTCTCTCTCTCCTTGTATAAGAATTCTAACATATAATCCCTTTTAACATATTGTATATTAAACTATTTATGTTTATATCACTGCTATATTTGTGTTTATGTAATGTCTGGAAAATTGTGTTTGTATATATATATATATATATATACAAACACATACCTACATACATACATACATACATATATATATATATATATATATAAAGTCTTTTTATTCACTAATTTAGGGTGAAATACACCTAACAGGTTGTATATGAATGTATATATGTCAATATAACTATTGTATTTATTATAAGCCATAACCATTATTAATGCAGAAATAAAAAATTATGACTCTCTCTCTCTCTCTCTCTCTCTCTCTCTCTCTCTCTCTCTCTCTCTCGTCTTTTTACCTATTATTTTTTTCACACCTTTTCATCCCCCTCCGGGACGTTATGTTCGAACCTGCTTAACTATGCCTTATCAACCAGTCCACCAAATGAAACTACGAGCATCAAGGGCTTTGGGGCAGAATGAGAAATGAGTCATAAATTGCGCAAAATGGCTTTCCCGCCTTGACTTATCGCTCGGGTAAAACCTTTTTTTTCCTTTTTTTACTTCATTGCCTGTAAGCATGAAGGAATCGGGTAAATCGGAGTCTTTAGTATGAAGTATAAATGTCTATGTGCACATCATTACGTTTTAAAGTAAGGTATGCAAAAAAGCTTATTCATAATGAACAAAGTCTAGGTAAGTCTTGGCGGATATTATCCGTTCAGTAAAAGAGATACAGCAGATATAATAGAGCGGATAATATTATCCGTTCAATAAGAGATACGGTGGATATATTAGAGCGGATATTATTATCCGTTCAGTAAAACAGATAGGAGGATATATTAGAGCGGATATCATTATCCGTTCAGTAAAAGAGATACGGCAGATATAATAGAGCGGATAATATTATCCGTTCAATAAGAGATACGGTAGATATATTTGAACGGATATTATTATCCGTTCAATAAGAGATACGGCAGATACATTAGAGCGGATATTATTATCCGTTCAGTAAAAGAGATACGGTAGATATATTCGAGCAGATATTATTATCCGTTCAGTAAAAGAGATACGGCAAATACATTAGAACAGATACTATTATCTGTTCAGTAAAACAGATACGGTGGATATAATAGAGCGGATAATATTATCCGTTCAATAAGAGATACGGTGGTTATATTAGAGCGGATATTATCCGTTCAGTGAAAGAGATACGGTAGGTATATTCGAGCGGATATTATTATCCGTTCATTAAAAGAAATACGGCAGATATAATAGAGAGGATAATATTATCCGTTCAATAAGAGATACGGCAGATATAATAGAGCAGATAATATTATCTGTTCAATAAGAGATACGGTGGTTATATTAGAGCGGATATCATTATCCGTTCAGTAAAAGAGATACGGCAGATATAATAGAGCGGATAATATTATCCGTTCAATAAGAGATACGGTGGTTATATTAGAGCGGATATTATTATCCGTTCAGTAAAACAGATAGGTGGATATATTAGAGCGGATATTATCATCCAGTCAGTAAAAGAGATAAAACTTCATGATGAGTTCGTTAAGAGAGGAAATTTCTAATTAACATTTAGAGTCAAAGACTTATTAAACATACAAAAAGGAAAAAAGATATAGCTATAAAATGAAATCGAAAATTCTAATAGAAAATAAAACACATAATTATTATCTTTAACTTCTAGAGAAGAGGAAATTTCTAATTAACACTTAAAGTAAAAAACTTATCACACAAAAAAAAGGAAAAAAAACTAAAGCTCAAAAATAAATGAAATCGAAAAATCTAAAATAAAATAAAACGCATAGAAATTAACTTCAACTTCTAGAGGTAAAACCTTTTTAGACCATTTCTGAAAAAGGTAAAAGAGAAGGAATAGAATACAGTGTCAAAGACTAATTCTGAAAATTACAATTCTTACTAGGAATGGGAGAGTAGGTCTTCAGCTAAGTGCCCCATGATAGGTAGACATAGTTTAAAACTATTATTATTGTTATTATTATTATTATTATTATTATTATTATTATTATTATCACCAATATCATTATTATTATTATTATTATTATTATTATTATTATTATTATCACCATCAACATTATTATTATTATCATCATCATCATCATCATTATTATTATTATTATTATTATTATCATTATTATTATTATTACTTGCTAAGCTACAACCCTAGTTGGAAAAGTAGGATGCTATACGCCCAGGGGCTCCAACAGGGAAAATCGCCCAGTGAGGAAAGGAAACATGGAAAAATACATTTTTTAAGATGAGAAACAACATTAAAATAAATATCTCCTATATAAACATAATCTTTTTTAACAAGACCAGAGGAAGAGATACAAGACAGCATTAAAGAAAACCATACAACCTGGTTAAAGATAATATGGATATAATAAAATATTTTTCTTTTAAAGTTGAATGTCTTCGAGACACCAAACGATATCTTCAATTTAGCTAATACTGGTTCTATAAATAAAACTATCTTATTATTCGATAATAACAGGAAATACCGGGTTATTGATACTCTTAAGGAAGTATTCCATTACCTGAGCCAGAAGAAACCATATGACGTTTACTAATGAGTTTGATGCTCACCTTTCCTTCCTAGAAAAAAGTTGTCGTCTTAGATTTCGTGCGATGATTATATATTTGAAGACAGAATTATTATTATTATTATTATTATTATTATTATTATTATTATTATTATTATTATTATTATTATTATTATTATTATTATTATTATTATTATTATTATTATTATTACTAGCTAAGCTACAACCCCAGTTGGAAAAGCAGGATGCTATAAGCCAAAGGGCTCCAAAAGGAAAGGAAACAAGGAAATGAATAAACAATAGGTAAAGAACAATAAAAATAAAATATTTTAAGAACAATAACAACATTAAAATACATATTTCATATATAAACAATAAAAAGTAAAAAAAAAAAAAAAACAGAGGAAGAGAAATAACATAGAACAGTGTGACCGAGTGCACCCTCAAGCAAGAGAACTCTAACCCAAGGCAGTGGAAGGTCATGGTACAAAGGCTATGGCAATACCCACGAAAACTAGTTTTGATCATGTCCTTCTAAGATAATTTTCCTTAAATATCCAGTCTTAAAACTCTCTCAGACGTCCGAAGAAATTACATAAAATATAAAATCTTTCACTCTGCTATGTCTACCTCTACCGTCACTTTGAATTTATATAAAAAGCCACCGTCCTTTTAAAGTGGACAATCTTCTTGCTCATTGAAGCGTCTACTTTTTCCTCGTGTTTTTTGACGACTTTGGAATAAAAAAAGCAATTTGATAAGCATTATTTCCTGAATAATCTGTTTCTCATTAAATCGTTGTATCAGAAGTTCTTTTTGAAAAGCATTAATTTCCTAAATAATCTGTTTTTCCTTACATAGTTTTTATCAGAGGATCTTTTTGAAAAGCCTTAATTCCTTAAATAATCTGTTTGTCCTTACATCGTTTTTATCAGAGGATCTTTTTGAAAAATATTAATTTCTTAATGAATCTGTTTTTCCTTAAATCGTTTTTATCAGAGGTTCCTTTTGAAAGCATTAATTTCCTACTTTAACCTTAAATCGTTATATGAGAGGTTCTTTTTAAAAAGCATTAATTTCCTAAAACGTCTGTTTTTCCTTAAATCGCTTTTATCAGAGGATCTTTTTGAAAAGCATTAAAATCAGCGCCCTCTACCTTTTGACGTTCAGTTGTCCTTAGTTCCAAGTCCACTGTGATAGATAAAGTCAAAGAAAATGGGATTTACAAAGGTAATCCTTATCATTCTACACCTGCGTTTTCTATCCTTATTTTCATCTTTGTAACAAAACCACCTCTCTCTCTCTCTCTCTCTCTCTCTCTCTCTCTCTCTCTCTCTCTCTTCTCTCTCTCTCCACTATAACAGGGGAAGTAAAATAATTGGGAGCTGTGAGTTAATCCTTGTTATTCTACGTTCATTCTACCACTAAGGTTTAAATATTTTTTTCTTTCACCTTCATAACAAAAAGCTGGCTCTCTCACTCCGTTAAATCTCTCTCTCTCTCTCTCTCTCTCTCTCTCTCTCTCACTGTTAAAAGTCTTTCTGTCTCTATATCTGTTCAAAGTTTCTCTCCCTCTGTTCAAAAAGCCTCTCTTTCTCCTTTAAAAAAGTCTCTCTCTCTATTTTAAGTTTTCTCTCTGTAAGTCTTTCTCTCTCTCTGTTAAGCCTTCTCTCTCTCTCTCTCTCTCTCTCTCTCTCTCTCTCTCTGTTAAGCCTTCTCTCTCTCTCTCTATCTGTTAAGCCTTCTCTCTCTCTCTCTCTCTCTCTCTCTCTCTCTCTCTCTTTCTCTCTCTCTCTCTCTCTCTCTCTCTCTCTCCCTCTCTCTCGGTTAAGTTTTTTTCTCTCTCTGTTTAAACTCTCCCTCTCTCTTTCTTACAAGTCTCTCTCTCTCTCTCTGTTAAAAAATTTTTATCTTTCGGTTAAAAGTCTCTCTCTCTCTCTCTCTCTCTCTCTCTCTCTCTCTCTCTCTGTTGAAAAGTCTTTATACACTTGAAGCGGTGAGCAAACTTGAATCATTACGTCTAACTTCACAGATATATTAGAGCTTACCTCAGCCTAGGTGCAAACACACACAGCGCATACTACACCGAGTATAAGCATATGAAAGGAGCAGCTTTAATGACAAAGGGCTTATCCTCGGCAGCAAGAATCGTAAACTTTGAATTTTGCTATGATAGTTTGCTAGTTCCATTACCTCGGGATACAAAGAGTAATCAAACTTTATATAAAATCTAATTGAACTTCCCCTAATAGCTAATCGAACTTGGCTGGGATATTGCAGAACTGTGATGATGTTTTAGAAGATAACATACACATACACACACAAACACACACACACACACGTTCACCTCATACTTAACATAGTGCCATAGCCTCTGCACCATGGTCTTCCACTGTTTTGGGTTAGAGTTCTCTTGCTTGAGGGTACACT
>NC_090726.1:39380472-39385472 GCF_036898095.1 Palaemon carinicauda | reverse complement strand
TTAATTTTCGTAATTATAATGTTCCGTTCCGTTTCCCTGTGTTCACGTAGAAGTAGATGTGTGGTTAACGTGAGGATTATTTTGTTCCGTTCCGTATCCCTGTGTTCACGTGAGGATTATTTTGTTCCGTTCCGTTTCCCTGTGTTCACGTAGCAATACTTATGTGGTTAAGGTTATTTTGTTACGTTCCGTTTCTCTGCGTTCACGTGGGAGTAGTTGTGTCATTAACGTGAGGATTATTTTGTTCCGTTCCGTATTCCTGTAATCACGTAAAAATAGTTGTTGTAACGTGAATATTATTTTGTTCCATTCCGTATCCCTGTGTTCACGTGGAAATAGTTGTGTGGTTAACGTGAAGATTATTTTGCTCCGTTCCGTATTCCTGTGTTCACGTGGAAGTAGTTGTAGTTAACGTGAAGATTATTTTGTACCGAAAAATGCAAGAAAATTGGCCAATAATCACTGTCTTAGGTTAGAGTTCTCTTGCTAAGGGTACAATCGGCCACGCTATTTTATCTTATTTCTCTTCCTCTTATTAATTTCTAAAGTTTTTATAGTTCATATATGAAACATCTAATTTTATGTTGTTACTCTTCTCAAATATTCAATTTCGATTGTTGATTACGTTTCTTGTAGTTTATTTATTTCTTTGTTTCCTATCCTCACTGGGCTACTCTTCCCTGTTGGAACTCTTGGGCTTATAGTATCTGCTTTTCCAACTAGGGTTGTAACTTAGCTTGTAACAACAACAACAACAACAACAATAATAATAATAATAATAATAATAATAATAATGCTTTATTTACTTTCATTCTTAAATGAAATACGAGTAACAGCAACTATAACAACAGCAGCATTAATAATAATAATAATAATAATAATAATAATAATAATAATAATTATTATTATATTATTATCATTATTATTATAATAATGCTGTTTTATTTAGTTTCACTATAAGATAAAATAGGATATTTCTTGTTGACAAAATAAATTGCGCTTCTTTAAAAGTAGCAACGACAAATACTGCAATATTAAGTGCTATTACATTTTACAAGAAAATAAGTAGTTGTTCAGTAAATAACTTAAATTTTAAATGTTGCTATGCTAATCACTAATGAAAGTCACTTTGCAAACACCCTTCATCTTTTAGGAGGAATTGTTCGATTCTAATTCCAGGTTACAAGGATTTTGATTAGGACACACGATTGGTAATAAAATTCTATTGAAAAATAAGCATTAGTAAAAAAAAATAGACTGTAACCGATAAAATATGTTTCATTTCTTATATTAAGCAATGCTTGATGTAACAGCCCACCGTTAGAAGAGGACATGCATAGAAGGGGCATTCTTAATCCTTCTTACTAAATCAAAATAAGATTAATAATAATTTTACTAAAATCTGTTCAGTGGAGTTATAATGAAAACTCTTCAAATTAATGGGTCACTCACTATCATTGTAAAAAAAAAAAAAAAAAAAAAAAAAAAAAAAAAAAAAAAAAAGATTCGCGTCAAATATTCACGTAATGATTTTTACATACTTACTGACAAACGATGCCAATAAATGATTTTCAGCCATCAATTTGCATTTACAGTTTCCGTTATTCATCTTATCGCCGGGCAAGCACATACGTATAAATTACTGTGTTTTTACAGTGTTTTAAATAAATTACATGAGTGGATCATATATAAAAAAATACATATTTTAATAATGTTTGTAGCATAGGTTCTTTGCCCCTAGTAAGACAGTCATTTAATTTCTTATGACTTCATAAGAAATTCTAAGTAGAAAGCTTGGAAAAAGTAAATGAAAATGGTTCGTGCAGGAGAGAGAGAGAGAGAGAGAGAGAGAGAGAGAGAGAGAGAGAGAGAGAGAGGAGAGAGAGAGAGAGAGAGAGAGAGAGAGAATCTTTTAATAGCAACAAAAATGTTTTAATTAAAACGTGACCAAGCATTAAACCACTACATTTCGGAGCGTTTTCATTACAGAAAAAAAGAACGTCCTTTCCTACGAATTGCAGTGGATTTCTTTAATAAAAACACATGGATACCTATTCAGGATGCAACGACTATTGGACAAAAGGCGAGGAAAAAGAACTTACTTGAAGCAATGTTCATTCGACAAGGGAGAGAAAAAAGAACAAATTTGAAGCAATGATAGTTGGACAAAAGGCGAGATAAAAGAACTAATTTGAAGCAATGTTCATTCGACAAGGGAGAGAAAAAAAGAACAAATTTGAAGCAATGATAGTTCGACAAAAGGCGAGATGAAAGAACAAATTTGAAGCAATGATCATTCGACAAAAGGCGAGATAAAAAGAACAAATTCTAAGCAATGGTCATTCGACAAAAGGCGAGATAAAAAAACTAATTGGAAGCAACGATGATTCAACAAAAGGTGAGATAAAAGAACTAATTCGAAGCAATGATCACTCGACAAAAGGCGACATAAAAGAACTAATTCGAAGCAACGATGATTCGACAAAAGGCGAGATAAAAGAACTTATTTGAAGCAATGTTCATTCGACAAGGAGAGAAAAAGAACTAATTCGAAGCAATGATCACTAGACAAAAGGCGAGATAAAAGAACAAATTTGAAGCAATGATCATTCGGCAGGGGAGAGATAAAAGAGCTAATTCGAAGCAATGATGATTTGACAAAAGGCTAGATAAAAGAACAAAATATTTGAAGCAATGATCATTCGACAAGGGTGAGATAAAAGAACTAATTCGAAGCAATAATCATTCGACAAAAGGCGACATAAAAGAACAAATTAGAAGCAAGGATCATTCGACAAGGGCGAGATAAACGAAAAAAGTTCGAAGCAATGATCCTTCGACAAAAGATGAGATAAAAAAAACTAATTCGAAGCAACGATAATTCAACAAAAGGCGAGATAAAAGAACAAATTCGAAGCAACAATGAGTCGACAAGAAGCAAGGTAAACAAAACTAATTGGAAGCAATGATGATTTAACAAAAGGCGAGATAAAAGAGAAAATCAGAAGCAATGATCCCTCGACAAAAGGCGAGATAAAAGAACAAATTCGAAGCAATGATCATTCGACAAGGGAGAGATAAAAGAACTAATTCGAAGCGATGATCATTCGATAAAAGAACAAATTCGAAACAATGATCACTCCACAGGGGAGAGATAAAAGAACTAATTCGAAGCAATGATGATTTGAAAAAAGGCTAGGAAAAAGAACAAAATATTTGAAGCAATGATCATTCGACAAGGGTGAGATAAAAGTACTAATTCGAAGGAATGATCATTCGACTAAAGGCGATCTAAAAGAATTAATTCGAAGCAACAATCATTCGACAAAAGACGAGATAAAAGTACTAATTCGAAGCAATGATCATTTGACAAAAGGCTAGGAAAAAAAAACTAATTTGAAACAATGATCGTTCGACCAAAAGGCGATCTAAAAGAACTAATTCGAAGCAATAATCATTCGACAAAAGGCGAGATAAAGGGACAAATTTGAAGCAATGATGATTTGACTAAAGGCTAGATAAAGGAACAAAATATTTGAAGCAATGATCATTCGACAAGGGTGAGATAAAAGAACAAATTCGAAGCAACACTCATTCGACACAAGGCGAGATAAAAGAACTAACTCGAAGCAATGATCATTCGACTAAAGGCGAGATAAAAGTACTAATTCGAAGCAACGATCATTTGACAAAAGGCGAAGAAAAAGAACTAATTTGAAACAATGATCATTCGACCAAAAGGCGATCTAAAAGAACTAATTCGAAGCAATGTTCATTCGACAAAAGGCGAGATAAAAGAACAAATTTGAAGCAATGATCATTCGACAAAAGGCGAGATAAAAGAACAAATTTGAAACAATGACCATTCGTCAGGGGAGAGATAAAAGAACTAATTCGAAGCAATGATGATTTGACAAAAGGCTAGATAAAAGAACAAAATATTTGAAGCAATGATCATTCGACAAGGGGGAGATAAAAGAACAAATTCGAAGCAACAATCATTCGACACAAGGCGAGATAAAAGAACTAACTCGAAGCAATGATCATTCGACTAAAGGCGAGATAAAAGTACTAATTCGAAGCAATAATCATTCGACAAAAGGCAAGATAAAAGAACAAAATATTTGAAGCAATGATCATTCGACAAGGGTGAGATAAAAGAACTAATTCGAAGCAATGATCATTTGACAAAAGGCGAGGAAAAAGAACTAATTTGAAACAATGATCATTCGACTAAAAGCGAGATAAAAGTACTAATTCGAAGCAATGATCATTCGACTAAAGGCGATCTAAAAGAACAAACTCGAAGCAATGATCATTCCCCAAAAGGAGATCTAAAAGAACTAATTTGAAACAATGATCATTCGACCAAAAGGCGATCTAAAAGAACTAATTCGAAGCAACAATCATTCGACAAAAGGCGAGAGAAAAAGAACTAATCCCGCCTATCTTATGAGCGTATTAATCAAGTGTTTTAGCAGTTGTTTTTAATATCCTTCTTCTTCCAGAACCAGCATAGACACCCGGGGTGTACTTAAAATGAGTAATGAGCGTTTTGGAACGACCGGCCAAAGACTTAATTAGCTCAGTTTCTCCTTGTGAAGAGCTGCTCCTTGCTCCAGTGATATATTGGTCATTATAAATGCTTATGAAAACCTTAGATATAGATCTTTTGAGAGGAGACGAACATCACCAGACTGTAACTATACAACAGGTTTAATAATTTCAATTGTTGATATACAAGGCTCAGAAATATTTACCCTAGTATGTGTAATTAAGTTTAGGTACCGTTTTCTTTGTAATGACTGTTGACTTTAAATGAGTCTGCAGGTAAAACTAGGTCATTTATTACGTTTTCAGTCAATGACGTCACTTGACATTTGAATGAATAGGCGGCACGTGGAGGAGGAGTTGTAATTAAAATAATGAAGCTAATGTGAAACAATGACCACAGCGTACACAATGTACTTTAATGGGAGCCACATTGTAGGCCCAAGAAT
>NC_090726.1:39372972-39375472 GCF_036898095.1 Palaemon carinicauda | reverse complement strand
AGGGATCAAGTCCCGCTCAAACTGGTTAGTTCCTTTAGTTTCTGCAACCTAACCATCCTTGTGAACTAAGGATGGGAGGTTTTGGGAGAGCCTATAGGTCTAACTGCTAAGTCATCAGCAGCCATTGCCTGGTATTTAGAATTGTAAACTATTTAGGATAGACAGTCAAATTTATATCAGTAAGAGAAGCATTAAATACCATGTTTTTTAACTAGTCCTCCCTGATCCTAGCTTGGGCACTGATCATTGGGATATATGGTCAGTCTCTAGGGCATTGTTATGCTAGCTAGGGCATTGTCATTGTATCTTGCCTTTGCCATTCATTAGTGGCCTTTAAGCTCACTGACAGAGATTATTGAATTAACCAAGGAGTTACTTCTGATAATCATCATCGTATATACGTTGCAAAAATATTAATATCTTTCGTAGGTTATTTGAAACTTGAGAATTGATCCCAAATAATATTACAAGAAATATTATTTGCATAAAATTGCAAAATTTAGTAATAATTGCAATTAAGGTAAAAAAAATACCGAAATTTAACAAAGAACAGTTTCTTGCCCAATACTAATTGTTTTATGAACAAAGGTTATGTTGTGAGGTTGTAAAACTTCGCGTAACTGTCCCATACTACGTGCTCGTATTTGGGACACTAAATATTTCACTAGCACGGCAGAGTGATAAATGTGAAATCCATAACAACTTCTTTTTAAGAATAAAAAACACATGAGCGTAATTCTATTATTGCATCAAAGACTGGAAGGTTCACAGACATACCTTAGTAATAAACTTTAGTGGTATTCTTCTATTGCCTTTTTGGGGCAATGGCATTGTCAAACACATTATTATTATTATTATTATTATTATTATTATTATTATTTGGTAAGCTACAACCCTATTTGGAAAAACAAGATGCTATAAGGGCTCTAAAAGGGAAAATAGCCCAATGAGGAAAGGAAACAAGGAAAAATAAAATATTTCAAGAACAGTAACATTAAAATAAATATCTATATAAACAATAAACATTTTTACAAAACAAGAGGAAGAGAAATAAGATAGATTAGTGTGCCCAGAGTACCCTCAAGCAAGAGAACTCTAACTCAAGACAGTAGAAGACAATGTTGCAGAGGCTACGGCACTACCCAAGACTAGAGAACAATGGTCTGATTGTGGAGTGTCCTTCTCCTAGAAGAGCTGCTTACCATTGATAATGTCTCTTCTATCCTTACCAAGAGGAAACTGGCCACTGAACAATTAGTGCAGTACTTAACCCTTTGGGTGAAGAAGAATTGTTTGGTAATCTCGGGGTTGTCATGTGTATGAGGACAGAGGAGAATATGTAAAGAATAGGCCAGAGTATTCGGTGTGCGTGTAGGCAAATGGAAAATGAACCGTAACCAGAGAGAAGGATCCAATGTAATACTGTCTGGCCAGTCAAAAGACCTCATAAATATCTAGCGGTAGTATCTCAACGGGTGGCAGGTGCCCTGGCCAACCTACTCAGATGAACAGGAAGTATGAAAAATTAAAGATATTTCAGTTATGGGTTGTGATTAAAGATTGACTTCAAAACATTGGTGGGTGTTGAATTTGACGAAATCGATGTAACGATAAACTACGTAGCTCATGAAGTAAATGTATTGCGGATGATAAATCGCATATTTACCCATCAATGTGCAAAATGTGCATTACCGTAACGTGTTTAATATTTTTGCCCTGTACCCGTCACATGGATCAACTATGATGTATCTACCAACCGGGTTCGATAATGAAGTGATCTAAAAGGACTTTCTAAGGTAAAGCATAAACTTCAGTGGCAGTCTTCCAATTCCTTTCTGGGGCAATGGTAGTATCAAACACTTTTATTATTATTATTATTATTATTATTATTATTATTATTATTATTATTATTATTATTATTATTATTATTTACTAAGCTAAAACCCTAGTTGGAAAAGCAAGATGATATAAACTTCGGTGGCAGTTTTCCAATTACTTTCTGGGGCAATGGTATTATCAAACACTTTATTATTATTATTATTATTATTATTATTATTATTATTATTATTATTATTTTTTTTTTTTTACTAAGCTAAAACCCTAGTTGGAAAAGCAAGATGCTATAAACTTTAGTGGCAGTTTTCCAATTCCTTTCTTGGGCAATGGTATTATAAAACACTTTATTATTATTATTATCATTATTATTATTATTATTATTACTATTTACTGAGCTAAAACCCTAGTTGGAAAAGCAAGATGCTATAATCTTTAGTGGCAGTCTTCCAATTCCTTTCTGCTGCAATGGTAGTATCAAACACTTTTATTATTATTATTATTATTATTATTATTATTATTATTATTATTATTATTATTATTATTATTATTATTTACTAAGCTAAAACCCTAGTTGGAAAAGCAAGATGATATAAACTTCGGTGGCAGTTTTCCAATTACTTTCTGGGGCAATGGTATTATCAAACACTTTATTATTATTATTATT
>NC_090726.1:39359444-39366944 GCF_036898095.1 Palaemon carinicauda | reverse complement strand
GCAAAGCCCTCTAACCAACCATGGTATCATGAGATATATAAGTTTATTACTACTCTACAGTACATATTCCTGTCAAATTCAGAAATCTGTTATTAGGCATGAAATCAACACATCTCCACCATGAAAGCTGAATAGTGAGTTTGCTACACGTAGTTATTTATGATGAATATTTATTACTAACACTCGGGATTTTAATAAATACAAATATCAACCACAATTGCATTTAATATCTAAATCTACCTTGGGAATGTATATCCACTGGAGATTAATTTTGATAAATGATTCTGGCTGGGCAAGGATTCGAACCTATACCTCTGAGTTGAAACAATGTCAGTAAAGTCATCTAACCAACCATGCTATGAAGAGAAATATAAGTTTACTACAAGTCTACTGTACATATCTCTCACTTGCATGCCTTCAGCTTGTGGTTAAGTTCATTTCCAAAAACACTAAAATATTTCCCAAACTTCAATCATTTATGAAATTCACATGATCATTAATAGAGCTGTTTATATGCACCTCTTAAAATGGGTAACCCCTGAATATAAAAGGTATCTTTTGGTATCAAACTTCATTCCCTCACTTCGAACTGATATTGTATCATGTCTAAGAAATTTCAGCCTTAAACAAAAAGCAATTCACATTTTTCATTATACAGAACACATGGTAATATGACCTCGCATCAACATTTAATAATCTGAACGATGCTATAACATAAATCCGCTGCTATTTCTCTCATCCGTATATGAGCTTTTGGAAAAAATAAACTGTGGAAGTAAGAAAAATATCAGCCCCATTTCATTTTATTGCATTGTTCGTAAAACCTAGATGAGATGCTGTTATTTTTGGGAATGGAAAAATAAAGGTTTAATGGAATAAAGCACTACAAGCAATAAGGGATAGATAGCCTATTTTTAGCGTAGTTTCAAAACCCATAAAATCGGATGCGTGTTGACAATTGGGTGTGTATCTGTTTAGTAGCTTCACGAATCAGGATATAAACGGATTAAAGGTAAAAATAAAAGCCAAACACACACACAATCACACACATATACAAATTTCTTCTTCCCCACTGGTATCCATGCATTAAGGGGTCGGTTGCCTGATGCACCCGCGCCAATGCTTTCTACCAAAGGCCTCCTCTTCCACCAAACCTCTTCTCTCCATATCATCCTTCAACCTATCTTCTTTCCCACAGTTATCCCTACATTAAGGGTTCGGTTGCCTGATGCGCCCTCTCCAATGCTTTCTATCAAAGGTATCCTCTTCCACCAAACCTCTTCTCTCCATATCATCCTTCCCCCCTATCTTCTTTCCCACAGTTATCCCTACATTAAGGGATCGGTTGCCTGATGTGCCTGCGCCAATGCTTTCAACCAAAGGCCTCCTCTTCCACCAAACCTCTTCTCTCCATATCATCCTTCACCTTATCTCGCCATGTAATTCTCTACCTCCCTCTTGATCTTCCCCCCCCACCAAACAGGTTCCTCCCAAGCCCTCCCTCATTCCTGCCCCACCATTCATCCTCAATATGTGCCAAAACCATCTCAGTTGTGACACTCTTACCATGTCTGTAATCTTTACTATGCCTGCCATTCTTTCTTATTTCACCATTTTCCATTCTTTTAAACAGCGATATTCCCATAATCCACCTTAGCATTATCATCCTTGTTCTCCTCATACACAAATATCTACATATACAACTTAGACAACAACAAATGCAGGACAAAAGCCTCAGACAATGTCTAGGTCATGTCTGGGGTTTGGTCATTTTCATCCCTATGCGGCCCAGTATGGATTGGTGATGGTCGGAGACTTTGATCTCATCGCTCTCAGCAAACCAGCCTAGATATATATATATATATATATATATATATATATATATATATATATATATATATATATATATATATATCCCAAAAAATTAATAGAGACGTGTCTGAGGGTCTTTGTCCTGCAGTGGACTAGAAACTTGCATTTTTTTTGTTACTGGGTATATGTATATATATATATATATATATATATATATATATATATATATATATATATATATATATATATATATATATAATATATATATATATACATATATATATATATATATATATATATATATATATATATATATATATATATATATGCATACACATATATATAAACACAGTGATTCAAAAACTTGCAGGCATGAACAGGTTAAAATACCGTTACCAGTGTACGAGCGTATGTGATACAAGTGCGGTACATGACCAACTTCTATGCAATGATGATACGGTAATGAATGAAAATATTATCAAGATTATTTCTTCATTTGGATTTTAATGCCTTGTTCATTTTTGGGTAATAATTTCAGAATTCTCTATTATAAACGATTCATGCATAAACTGAAGTCTAATCCCCTAAGAAATTATATAATTATGTCCACATATCCATACGCATAAAAACATGTACTGATAACATCCAGAGAGGGGAATGTTGTTAATTCCTTTGAATTTTCATTTTATAATTCTTGTAATTCTTATAAAAAAATTGCACATTTCACCTAAGTTAACGAGTACCTACTGTAGCTTCATATATTTATTCCTCCCTTTCAGTTTCACAAGTTGTCAAAAAAAGTAAATGACAGATATGTCATTTCAAATTACTGCTATACAAAATGCATCGTAGAAATATCTTTTGGAATAATAGAACAGTCCTCAGTGACAATTTTTTTATCCCATCACTATGTTTGCCATTCATTCTTTTTTTGCACATATGCCAGATTCCTTTACTCAAAAATGCCCTCTAAGTATAGTATAAGCCATTTTCCTGAGATGAAAAAATTCTACTTGAGAATGACTGAAGTTAATTTGATTGAAGGTTTTATTATTTTTCAGTCCACAAGAAAAAGTTATTTATAAGTGTATAAAGTTGCGAGCTAATTTTCATGTTTCTGGAAAAATTGAGTTTCAAGTTTAATTATAAAAAAACTAACACTAAGTTTTATAATCTCTTAATTTTCTTTGGCAGTCTTATTTGTTAATGGATTTGCGAGAGAGAGAGAGAGAGAGAGAGAGAGAGGAGAGAGGAGAGAGAGAGAGAGAGAGAGAGAGAGAGAGAGAGAGAGAGAGAGAGATAGAGAGAGAGAGAGAATGACGCATCCCACGCCAAACCTTTTCTCCTGCTGCGAGATATTATGGCCTCAAATACTCGATTAAATGGACTGCTCTACGGACCCCACCCACAGCCTCAGGAATCTGGTCGGGTGAAGTATGTTCACCATAGACTGACAAGGATGGCCCAGCTCTAAATAAAAGTTATGAGGCCTTTATTACGCATTTGGAAACGAAGAATGACATATTTGACGTCAGTCTAAAAGCAACCTATCAATATAGTACTCAGAGTTATTCCAGCTGTTACCAAGTTGTGGAATGATCTTCCTAATCGAGTAGTTGAATCAGTAGAACTTCAGAATGTCATAGTTGGAGCAAATGTTATGTTGAATAGGATTACATGAGTCCTTTTATAGTTTATGTATGAAATATCTGGTTTTGACGTTGTTAATAGTTTATATATGACATATCTGTTTTGACGCAGTAACTGTTTTTAGAATGATATATTGTCAATTTATTCTCATCATTTATTTATTTCCTTATTTCCTTTCCTCACTGGGCTATTCTTCCCTGTTGGAGCCCTTGGGCTTTATAGCATCTTGATTTTCCAACTAGGGTTGTAGCTTGGCTAGTAATAATAATAATAATATTTGTTTAAAAAACCAAACTATTCTGTTTGGCTTTATATATACACACTGAATAGCTTAACCATCAATTCCTATGTATAAACAATTCTATTATTCATGGATTAAAATGACGCGGTGCATCAAAGGACATATCCAAAACGGTAAAAGCTCCAGAGTTTGTTGTCACAGGGTTATTGACGTATAGTACACAGAATATCTATAACGATCTCATGGGATGTAATAAAAGAGCTGTAGACCCATGAATTATAATAGAAGAAGATTAATCAAATGTCCGGGGTGAATGGTCTCTTTCTTAGAATTCCAGTTATTTTGACAATTAGCTTCCGACAAAAAAAAAAAAAAAAAAAAAAAAAAAAAAAAAAAAAAAAAAAAAAAAAAAAAAAAAAGAGGCAAACATAGAGTCGTCTCATCTGCATAAAACTAACAACAAACAAACAACCCTAAATTGGCTCGATGCTATAGATCCCAGTAGCCCGAGGATTCAACAAAGAGAGTTTACTCACAATGGTTCTCTATAACAGGTAGAAAATTATGTAGCGCATAAATAAACACTCGTATTATCAGAGGGAAAAATGGAAAGGGAGATTAGTATTTGAAAAATGATAATCGTATAGACATATTGTGATAGGGTTTCAAATTGTAAAATATCATTATGTGAAATCTAAAAGAAAAATATTGGAAAAACCTGGAAGAGCCTAGCAGGTAAATATTGGCTATAAATGTCAGAGAAAAGAAGTATTTTTACGAAAGAGTTTTTATCAAATATCTGAAGACAATGGTATGAAGCACTTGTAATTAAAATATTTTCTATATTTCTGAACAAAATACTCTAGTATGAAGCACTTAATGATACAAATCTATTTCTATAATTCTTGAAGATAAGCTTGCACGAGAAAATAAAGCGATTTTTGAAAGCATAAAATAGTCAACAACGCAAAAGGATTTGGTCTTGTTTCTGCTCTTATGTACCCAAAACAAAATGGAAAGCGATGCTAAGTTTGCCTAAGAGGAGGCATATTTTGATTTCCAGCGCTCGGGGGTGCATTGGCTGCCATCCCAGGTTAGGGTAAGGGAATAACTCAGATCCGGGACCTAATGGCCTTAATTGTAGCAATAGCGCGAACACCCCAGTGTTCAGCACTCATAATAACGCCATCTCGATCCACAATTACGACACCACCCTTGGTTCCAATGCTCCCTCGATTCTGGCCACAAATTCGCCTTTGGGAGCTTGGAAAAATAGGAAGGTGGATGTGATGAAGATGGCAGTATGTGGTAAAAACGATAATGCCAATAAGATATAATAAGAAAGGAAAGAATACGTAAAAACGAAATAAGAAATAAAGAAAAATATTGATTAAAAAAAATACAAATTGCATAAATTACTTTAAATAACATTTGATTATCGATAAAGGAAACACTGAAAGGAAGGAAACTGAATTATAATAAAACATAATAGGAAATTAGACAATACATGGAAGGAAATGATAAATACAAGAAAAGGTGGATAAAAGAAAACAAATCACGTAAATTACTTTAGAATAACATTTGTTTACTAAAACTGAAGACTGAAAGGAAGGAAACTGTCTTCGTTAAGGTTTCGTAGTAACAAGAAAGACGAAGGGGGAACTATTATCAACAGATGAAAGAATGACACAGAAAGAGAGGAAATGAAAGGTCAAACGTCATCTTCCTGAAAAGCTGCACACGAAGTGAGCAAGATTGAGAAGGAATAAGAGAAGGGCAAAAGCGATAAGAGACGCAAAAGAAAAATTGATGAAAATATAGAAGGGAGATGGAACGAACTCTGAAATGGTAGAAAAGTTATGAAACAACGGATAACGAGAGAGAATGTAAGACACAGGAATGGACTCAAATTTTGGAAGAACACAAATGAAAATGACAAGAACGAGAGAATGGAAATGACAGAGGATTGCCATAAAAAGGAGATAATCAAAAGATATGAGAGGATGATGTGAGATACAAGGCATGCATAGAAATTGAAAACTAAATGAAAGGAGATAAGGAAGAAACAAGACAATAAGAGAAAACAGGATTGTAAGAATAGAAAAACAATATATTAAAAAAGACATGAAACAACGGAATAAGATAATGGAAAGAGGTTAAGGGAGAATAATAAGATAGTAGCAATACGATAAAGAAAACTAAAAAAAATGAGGAAAAGTTTGCATAAAAAGTGATGGAAAGTAAAAAACGAATAAAAAAAGAAATTGTTAAGAATAATCATAATGAACACAGTTAAGTAAGGAAGTATAAGGGGGGGGGGAGAGAAATGGAACATGGAAATAGTGAACAGGGTATGGAGGGGGAAGAGTAAGAGACCACAAGAAATATCAAAGACGACCCGAGAATAGATGAAAGCTAAAAGGGGGAGGGTATAAACGATGGATATTGACACATGACAGGAAATTAGAGGAAGGAAACTGGAACGAGGAGAAAGGGGATTATATAAGATAAGGGAAGTGGTATAACACAACATGGTAGAAGTGGTTATTTTTTTACAAGGAGAGAAAGGCGAAAATCGAGTGAATAAGATTGAAAACCACTGATTCAATGTAATAGACAAAATAAGATTAAAAGAGTGAAACTATATATATCTATCTATCTATTTATCTATCTATATATATATATATATATATATATATATATATATATATATATATATATATATATATATATATACTGTATATCTATATCTATCTATCTATATATATCACACGTATATTTATCTATCTATTTATCTACATATACATATATATAAATATATATGTATATATATATATATATATATCGATCTATCTATCTATATATACATATATATACATACATAATATATATATATATATATATATATATATATATATATATATATATATATATATATATATATATACATACATACATATATATATATATATATATATATATATACATGTATATATATATATATATATATATATATATATATATATATATATATATATATATATATATATATACATGGATAAATAAATAAATCTCATTTGGGTGAACAAGATACAAACGAACTGAGCGGGGTCACAAGAGAAAAGAAATAACGTGAAAATGTAAAAGGAAGTAGAGACAGGTGTTGCGAGATAAAAATTCACATCAATGACAGTTGACAGTAAGTGACAGGTTGACATGTGTCGAATGCAAAGATGTGTAGAACGAGCGGGGAGAGAAAAAAAAATCAGTTAGAAAAAAGAAGAGTATAATGCAAGAGATTAAAAGAACTACCATCCGAGGCTAGAAATAGAATCACACATTTCAAAAAGATGTGAAAAATAAGAAATGAAAGGAGGAGGGGAGTGTTGTTATTATTATTATTATCATTATTATTATTATTATTGTTGTTGTTGTTGTTGTTACAACCGGACATGCTGTTTTATCTTATTCCTCTTCCTCTTTTTTTTTTTTTAAGTTTTTTTTAGTTTATATGTAAATTATATAACTTAATGTTGTTACTATTCTTGAAATCTTTTATTTTGAATGTTTATTTTTCTCTTGTAGTTTATTTCCTTGTTTCGTCCCTCACTGGGACTATTTTTCCCTGTTGGAGCCCTTGGGCTTATAGCATCTTGCTTTTCCTACTAGGGTTATAACCTAGCTTGTAATAATAATATTATTGTTTAAGGTACAACCCTAGTTGGAAAAGCTGGATGCTATACGCCCAAAGGCTCTAACAGGGATGATTGCTGAGTGAGGATAGGAAACAAGGTAAC
>NC_090726.1:39346944-39354444 GCF_036898095.1 Palaemon carinicauda | reverse complement strand
CCGTAAGATATTTAACCTTCAATTTATAATAGGTCAGTAGGTTAGGGTGAACAATTACGGGATAAATGTTCACATATTTCTCAACTTCTGTTAACGATCATGGCAAAATATTATAAATTAATTCAGTAAATGAGAGTATTTATATGTGAATATACTGTATATGCATATATATATATATATATATATATGTATATATACATACACACACACACACACATATATATATATATATATATATACACACACTTACATATGAATAAATACATACACACATATACTGCACACACACACACACACACACACATATATATATATATATATATATATACAAACCCGCTTGTTCAGCAATTTGTGGGAGCGTGTGTTTTCCGAGTGTACATGTCGTGGTACCCCTTACCAGGATATGACAGGAGAAGGGGAAATACTGAAAACTACATTTTCAGAATACCCTGAATAGAAATTTTTATTAAGTACCGTATATAATTGGGCCAATTTTAATATATTAATTTAATTTATCTAACAATCGAACATCTAAGAACGAGACACTTATTTTCTTCCTTTTCAATATTAAATATTTTGGATAGAACGAGTAAATGAATGATAATGTAACATAAAAACCCTGAAGATTAAAATTTTCTTTTAAAATACCAAGAATATCATAAACATAGTGATACCAAAAAATTAGAGAGGACCAAAACTGAAGGTATCAAGTGTTGGACGAAATATGGGTCAGATGATTGACCATAGCCATATAAAACACCTGTTTATAGATCTTCATTTGGACTAAGATTATTCTTAGTAAAAAACAAAAACAAAGGAGTTCTATAATAGCATTAGTTGGTAGTGATAAATCACAAAATTTAAGTTACCAGACAAGAAATACAATAAATCATCAATAGGCACTTTTGTGAATTATGTATTAGCTAGTAATGATAACTGTCAAGAAGATAAGTTACCAGACAGGAAATACAATTAGTCATCAGTAGGAACTTTTGTAAAGCATGTATTAGCTAGTAAAGATAGCTGTCAAAAATATAAGTGACCAGGCAGGAAATAAAATAAAATCAGCAGAAGGCACTTTTGTAAATTTTGTATTAACTAGTAAAGATAACTATCAAGAATATAAGTTACCAGACAGTAAATGCAATAAATCATAAGTAGCCCCTTTTGTAAATTATGTACTAGCTAGTAGATAGCTGTCAAGAATATAGGTTACCAGACAGTAAATACAATAAATCATAAGTAGTCCCTTTTGTAAATTATGTAGTAGCTAGTAAAGATAACTGTCAAGAATATAGGTTACCTGACAGGAAATACAATAAATCATAAGTAGCCCCTTTTGCAAATTATGTAGTAGCTAGTAGATAGCTGTCAAGAATATAGGTTACCAGACAGTAAATGCAATAAATCATAAGTAGCCCCTTTTGTAAATTATGTACTAGCTAGTAGATAGCTGTCAAGAATATAAGTTACCAATCAGGAAATACTCTAAGGCATCAACAGGCGCCTTTGTGAATGATGAATTCACACCCAAACTGATTAATTTGTAGTTCGACGACATACGTATATTTTCTCATTTATTTCAAAGATCGACTGATTTTAGATGTAAAGGTGAAATGGAGCATAAAATGAATGCAAGTAATTGTGCTAGATATCTATTGAAATTTTAATTAATATATCTTGCTGCACTGAAAATCGGTCTTATTGGATTTCCGGGTTCATAGGTTTTAATGAAATAATGTAAGGCAATGACTGTTCAGTAGTAATCAAATAATTTTTCCTGCTTTAGAGATGAATTTAGGCATTTGAAAAAATCTTTCATTGATTCATTCAGGTGACTTCCTTTTATTATTGAATATGTATAAAAATCTGATAGAAGTAGGTATATTTTCTTTGAATATGTACTTTTGCCTATAATTGCTATTACATTTGTCCTATCAGCTTTTGTGATATGCAGTTCGCTATTATTTGTTTAGGATTTTAAGGCTGTTGGAAAACCTGGGAAATTACAGGAGTTTAGGCCACATTAAATAATATATCAGACTTATTACTTTGGCAATATCCCTTTATAACTTTTCTTATCTTTTCCAAGTCTAGGAAATGTAGAAACGGTGCTAACGTTATCAGTTTTTTTTTTTTTTTTTTCTAATTTACAGTGAATGATAAATGATTTCCCAAAACCTTTTACGCTACACCCGATACAAGTTTCCATGATAAATTCATAATGCAATTATCCTCATTTCTTTTCCAGTTCCTTGGCTGTAAAAGTCGATTAAATTTTTCTTCCAGATGGAGACTCATACCTAAGTTTAGGTTTAATAGAGATTTCTTTGAACAAGTGTTATTGCTTTGTTATCTCTTTTGTCCAACATATAAATGGAGTTATTTTGTTAAACGAAACTAATACCTTAAGTTGGGTCATCTTAAACTGTTTGGTATCGTTTTACTGACGATGTTCTGGGTCTTCTAAATTAAATTTTCAATCTTGTAGATTTTATTTTTATATTAATTCACTGGCTCCATCTATAAAATTTACGGTACAAAATTAGAAAAAAAAAATAATAGTATCCAATTCTTGAATGTTTTCATTCTTACACGAGCCTTTACATTAAAATTTTTCCATATACAAAACTGGGCTCCAAAAGACTCTAGAAGAGTTGGTGGACCCAGGCCTACATGGCTTAGGACAATAAAGCATGATGTGAGATAGTGAATGGAAAAATATTGATTTACAAGCTCAAGATAGAGACCACTAGCGAAATCTAACCGAGACCCTTTGCGTCAATAGGCGTAGGAGGAGATGATGATGATGATAAAATATCCATCCAATAACTTATGCTGTATATATGTCTATTAAAGCCATTCTAGAAATATAAAGTATTCTGATATTTTATCCTATGTACCCTAATACGAATATGCAAACCTGAGTGAACAAAGGACAAGTATGCCGGAACTAAAGAAATTATTATCATTACTTACTAAGCTACAACCCTAGTTGGAAAAGCAGGATGCTATAAGCCCGAGGGCTCCAATACGGAAAATAGCCCAGTGAGGAATTCCACTAATATCTGCTATCAAAAGAGTACTTTTTAGAAAATTTGACGAAAACAAAACCATGATTTTTTATTAGCATCCATTTAGATAAAAAGAAAATATCAAATAACAACTGTTTACTATTCAATGAATGTTTTTGGATGTCTTACCGTTTAAAAAACTATATATAAGAATAGTGTTTGGATATGGTAGGACTTTCCAGTAATCCTGTTATTTACTTTTCTTAAAATTAACATATCTGGAATTAGCAAGGAACTGGCTGATTAAGAATATCCTTCTGTATAAATACATTATCCTTCAACGGAAGTACTAACTCCAATCAAGTCTTTCCTTTTATGGCTATAATATATATCTATATATCTATCTATCTATATAATACACGTATATATATATATATATATATATATATCCCTTTCTGCCTGGTTACCTCACCGTAGTGAATGGGCTTGTCTATCGCCATGATCAGCAAAGCTGTACTAGTCAGGGCCATACATACTAGGTTGGTTTGCTGTGAGCGATCAGACTTAAATCTCCCACCATCACTAATCAGCACTGGCAACAGCTGTGATGAAAACTGGCCAAACCCCAGACATGTGTAAGAACCTGTCTGAGGCCTTTGTCCAGCAGTGGACTAGAAACGGCTTGTTTGATGTTGTTGTATATATATATATATATATATATGTGTGTGTGTGTGTGTGTATGGAAAGCAAAAGAGACTAAAATTTACTAATAAAACCTTTAGTAAAAGCAAGTAAAAGTATTCAAAAGAATCAATTGAAAGAACACAAGAATAATTGCACAAAGAACAACATTACTTAAGAAGAAAAAATTTGACGACAAAATAGGATCCAACTCATTACTGTGGAGCTGTTAGCATTCCAGTCGAGGTATGAAGTAATATTCCCCTGAAGTTAATCACGGCTCCGTGATGTGCAGCTCAGAAGCTGCGAAAAACAGAATGGTAATTGGCTTTTCGTCTTAATGAACGGCTGGATGTCACCCTTCCATAATAGACCCGGGGACGTGCGTACGTGCATACTGATATACTCAAGGCAACAAAGAGTAAATTGATATACTCAAGGCAATATGTATACAATGCTGAGATTGAAAAATGATCGCCTTCAAACATTTGCATAATCATGATATTAATGTGTATAATATATATGAAACCGCAGAGAGAGAGAGAGAGAGAGAGAGAGAGAGAGAGAGAGAGAGAGAGAGATAAAATCATGAAACGTGCATACTGATATACTCAAGGCAACAAAGAGTAAATTGATATACTCAAGGCAATATGTATACAATGCTGAGATTGATAAATGGTCGCTTTCAAACATTTGCATAATCATGATATTAATGTTTATAAGATATATGAATCCGCAGAGAGAGAGAGAGAGAGAGAGAGAGAGAGAGAGAGAGAGAGAGAGAGAGATACTAATCTAGAGATAAAATCATAAAACGTGCATACTGATATACTCAAGGCAACAATGAGCAAACTGATATACTCAAGGCAACAATAAGTATACAATGCCGATACTGATAAATGATCACTTTTAAACATCTATAAATTCATGATATTAATGTGTATAATATATATGAACCCGCAGAGAGAGAGAGAGAGAGAGAGAGAGAGAGAGAGAGAGATAATCTAAAATCATGAAGGCATATACTCATGAACTGATATATAGTGAGCAAATAGACTCACTAAAAGATTAACATAGCGTTGTAGTGGATAAGCAATTTTAAGATACCCATTTTAAAAAATAAAAACTGACGTTCACTAGGAAAACTTATTTTCTCTAGGGGGGGTGAAAATTCCACTATTCCCAGATATCTATCTATATGTCTGTCTGTCTATCTATATGTCCGTCTACCCATTTGTATGTCTGTTTACTTATCCATCTGTCTACTTATCTGCCTGTCTGTCTACTTATCTGCCTTTCTGTCTACTTATCTAACTGTCTATCTATCTATATGTCTGTCTACCCATCCATATGTGTACTTATCTGTCTGTCTGTCTACTTATCTGCCTGTCTGTCTACTTATCTAACTGTTTGTCTACTTATCTAACTATATCTATCTATATGTCCATCTACTTATTTAAATGCCGGTCTTCCTATCCATCTGTCTACTTATCTGCCAGTCTGTCTACTTATCTGCCAGTCTGTCTACTTATCTGCCTATCTGTCTACTTATCTAACTGTCTATCTATCTATATGTCCGTCTACCCATTTGTATGTCTGTCTACTTATCTGCCTGTTTGTCTAACTGTCTATCTATCTATATATCAGTCTACCCATTTATATGCCTGTCTACCTATCCATCTGTCTACTTATCTGCTTACCTATCTATCTGTCAACTTACCTGCTTGTCTGTATACCTATCCATCTGTCTACTTACCTGCTTGTCTGTTTACCTATCCGTCTGTCTACCTCTCTAACTGTCAATCTCTATCTATCTATAGGTTTGTCTACCCATTTATATGCCTATATACCTACCCAACTGTCTACTTATCTACCTGTCTGTCTACTTATCTGCCTGCCTGTCTACTTATTTAACTGTCTATCTATCTATATGTCTGTCCACCCATTTATATGTTTGTCTACTTATCCATCTGTCTACTTATCTGCCTATCTATCGCTCTGTCTACTCATCTGCCTGTCTACATATCTGACTGTCTATTTATTTATCTATCTATCTATCTATCTATATATATATATATATATATATATATATATATACGCCAAGGCTGTACGTCTGCCTCTCTCTAAATATGCCTAAATATACAAAACGATAGTTCCGTAGACATAAGTTACAAGGCTACCTAGCGTTAGGCTAAATATCCGCGTTCAGGCCAAGCAATTGAAGATCTGCATAGCTCTCCCACTGCAGATATTCTTGCACGAGCTGAAATACCTTCGCTTCGAGCCTCCATTTTTACGCCTAATGAGTTTTAAGCTTGATTTCACACCATATGCGTAAGTACTGATATATATAGCTTGTAAATTTTAATTGCAGGTATAAGAAACTCAATATTTCTTATAGAGATTTTCATTTTCATATACGTTATATATAGTAGCGTTAAATAGTTTAAATTTCATGAAATTTTTCAAGATTATTCTTGTTTGTTCATGCATGCATTGCACTAATATTCACCTACAATCATCGTTGGCTTATGAATCGTGCATATCTGGTCAATATATATTATGTCATCTCCATTAATATCCATATACATGCATGTAATTAATGTGTGTGTGTATATATACATATATATATATATATATATATATCAACACACACACACACACACACATATATATATATATATATATATAAACATGCACGTACACATACACACAGACATACATATATATATATATATATATATATACATATATATACATACATATACATGCACTGAACAGGTAAGAAAATCAGTTAACGGTCATTAACTTTCATAACGATAAATTACACACTCCCTAAAAAAGGAACATACTTAAATTCACCCATTATCTCCTAGCTATTACATAATGACTGTATAATGAACTTTTTTCCTTAAAAAATCGGTTTTCAGCCAATAAAAAAAACCATATTTACCTGTCCTCCAAGAAAACTCTCAGCGATGAACTTAAATCTTTTCTTTCTTAACAATTGTATATATACTCTTTTACTTAACACAAAAAACCAGAACTGCAGTCAATTATCACTGCTTTTCGAAGCCAACTGACAACTATTTACTTTTTCCAGAGAACGACACGGCTTCAAGAGACCGTTTGATAACACCACCAGTGGGAACGTCAACTGAATCACTTCTGGCCGAGCAAGAGCAACCGCTAGCTTGGCAAGACGAGCACCCGACACCAAGGAAGGACGACGAACGACTGAACCCGATTCCAGACCGCTAGACCAGAGAGGGGAAGGGCCCGCCTATGCCACTACCCAGCCATGGACATCCACCTAGACACCCACCTTGCTGCGCAATACTTTTTTTTTTCTATTTTCTTCATTACAGTTTGGTATACACTCAGAGATAGACACAGCCCACACAAGATTACTCTTTCGCACTTTTGTATCTGCAAAACCATCATTTGGGCTGACATTTGGATTCCACCAATTACAAAACAAAAAGCTGTTTATTTGCGATTCCACAACACCCTCACGCCTTCTCTCTCTCTCTCTCTCTCTCTCTCTCTCTCTCTCTCTCTCTCTCTCTCTCTCTCTCTCTCTCTCTCTCTCTCTCTCTCTCACACACACCTGCTAGCTGGTGGTTTATCAATAAAACGTCCTTTGGTCAAACTGAAATAGATCTTTTTCACATATACTTTGGTAAGAGAACTATTAATTTACTAAAACAATGGGGAGCTTATACTGATTAAACTAGGTAAATGAATACCTCAAAATTCGAACGCTCCGAGTATCATACTCGTAATTATACTGAGTATATCTATA
>NC_090726.1:39339444-39344444 GCF_036898095.1 Palaemon carinicauda | reverse complement strand
ATAATAATAATAATAATAATAATAATAATAATAATAATAATACAAGCTAAGCTATAACTCTAGTTGGAAAAGCAATATGCTATAAACCCAAGGGCTCCAACAGGGAAATAGCCTAGTGAGGTAAGGAAACAAGGAAATGAATAAACTACAAGAAAAGAAATAAATAATCCAAAATTAAAGATTTTAAGAACAGTAATAACATTAAATTAGATCTTTCATATATAAACCACAGTATATAAACTTAAAAAAAAAAAAAAAACAAGAGGAAGAGAAATAAGATAGAACAGCGTGCCCGAGTGTACCATCAGGCATGAGAACTCTCAGTTATTCTGATATTTCGAGTTTTTGCATGTCTTTAGTGTGAATTTATTTAAAATGATTAAATCTAAGGTAAGTAGAATACTTTGTTTTAATTTACTTGGAGGAATTAGTTTAAAATTAGGTCAAATTTTCAACATAAGATTACTTCCCAATCAATTTCCTACGATATAGGTTACTTCGGATTTCAGCAATGAGTCCTTAGAACTAATTCATTTAAAATGATTAAATCTAAGGTAAGAAGAATATTTTGTTTTAATTTACTTCGAGAAATTGGTTTAAAATTAGGTCAAATTTTCAACATCAGAATGATTCCTAATATATTGGATATTACGGATTTCGGCAAAAAATCTTTAAAACTCATTAATTTAAAATTATCATATCTAAGGTAACTGAAATATTCTATGCGTTAATTTACATCAAGGAATTGGTTTAAAATTTGGAAAAATATTGAACTTCAGACTACTACAAAATCAATTTCTATTAAGGAAAGTTTGGCCAAAAATTCCCCTTCTACATTTTCACCTTTTACTAAAAATTCATTGTCCATTCTTAATTCTTTGCACATAACCTTCCACGGTTTCCTCTATTATTTGAATCCACTGCTCTCTCATCTTACCATCATTAATTGTAATTACTTACTAATAATCTAATGACTCAATAAATTACGTTTTCCACAATCTTTATTGATATCCATTACTCATTCGTCCTAGTTTCTGTTCACAGGCATTACCTATATTTCACTACCATTCATTCTCAACTTTATTCTTTTGCAAAATTTTCAGAAGTCTTTTTCCAGCTTTTGCAGTTTCCTTTCATTTTCCTCAACCATTAAACAGTCATCTATCAATAACACTTGCTTAACAATTCCTTCACAACTAACTTTCTAATTAAATAATTAATTAACAATTAAATTTGTAACTAAATAATCAATTAACAACTATCAATTAACAACTAACTTTCTAACTGAATAATTAATTAACAACTTACTTTCTAACTAAATATTTAATTAACAACTAACTTTCTAACTAAATAATTAAATAACAGCTAACTTTCTAACTAAATAATTAATTAACAACTAACTTACTAACTAAATAATGAATTAACAACTAACTTTCCAACTAAATAATGAATTAACAACTAACTTTCTAACTAAATAATTAATTAACAACTAACTTTCTAACTAAATAATTAATTAACAACTAACTTTCTAACTAAATAATTAATTAACAACTAACTTTCTAACTAAATAATTAATTAACAACTAACTTTCTAACTAAATAATTAATTAACAACTAACTTTCTAACTAAATAATTAATTAACAACTAACTTTCTAACTAAATAATTAAATAACAGCTAACTTTCTAACTAAATAATGAATTAACAACTAACTTTCTAACTAAATAATTAACAACTAATTTTTTAACTAAATAACTAATTAACTTACTAATTTGCACCTACATGCACTTCTCTTTCGCCGGGATCTTGCATCATTCCATAGATAAAGTTGTTGTGCAACCATAGAGGCATAGTGCAAAATCATACATTGTCATTGGGTAATTTCGAATTAAAATTATGAAATTCACCATTGAAATTGGAAAGGCAGAAAAAACAGATCTTTTATAATTAGAAAAAAAAATAATGTACATGCTTAAAATATGCATCCAGTACACACAGATACACACATTCACACACGCACGCACACAAACACACACACACACACATATATATATATACATAAATACATACATGCATGTATATCTGTGTATATGTAAGTGTATAAAAACATACACACACAATATATAATATATATATATATATATATATATATATATATATATATATATATATATATATATATATAAAATATATATGTATATGTATATATATATATATATATATATATATATATATATATATATATAAATACTTACGTGCATGTATATCTATGTGTATGTAAGTGTATAAAAACACATACACACAATATATATACATATATATATATATATATATATATATATATATATATATATATATATATATATATATATATATATATATATATATATGTATATATATAGTATATATATATTTATATATATATATATATATATATATATATATATATATATACATATATACATATATATATATGATCGTTATATCAAATAACCCGAAAGGTTGATTCATGAAACCTCAGAAGCAAAAAGTTCAAAATAGAACGGCTTCAAGTAAATAGCACTAAGAGAGAGAGAGAGAGAGAGAGAGAGAGAGAGAGAGAGAGAGAGAGAGAGAGAGAGAGAGAGAGAGCTGAAACAATTTAATACGTCTCAAATGTCTTATAATCTTCAACAATTAAATATCAACCCATTCCCATTAACAATGCTCTCAACTGTACACGAAGAAAAGAGCACTGCCAGACAGATTTATCAAATCAAAGAATTTTTAACATAATAACTTCATTCTATCTTTTTCTTATTTGTATATTTATAAGATAGTAAATAGAATTCATCGAAGATAACTCATATATTGAACAACCTAAGTTCCTCAAAGTACGGTGTTACTAAAGTTACTCGTTTCGAACTAAGTAACAAGATACGTTATATCATTCCTAAGTTAGGTTAGGTTAGGAGGGTTACGCATGACCACGGTCCCTTAATAAATATGTATTGAGGAAATGTGACAAAGTGGTCTTAGTTTTTGCTAAATTAACTATTTTTGGTGTTGAAATGTTCACAAGAATCGAAACTGGATGATTTTATATTGAAATTGGAGACCAAAATTATGTTTTTTTTTTTCTTTTTTTCAATGTACTTTTTCCTAACTGAATATCATGTTGTTTATTTAGAAGTTCCATCACTGAAAGTGTGGAAGTTATTCAATATCAAAAATTCGTAGGAAACAAAGGTAAAATACGCAATGACGCAATACCTATATACCGACTATATAAATATAAGAAAAAAAAAATTACAACAGGTAGACATCTATGTTTTAACTGGAAAAAATATGCACACTGTCATTGAAAGTGTATAAATCATTCAGTTTTAGAAACCGAAAGAAACGTAGAAAAAATACGCAATGACGCATTACTTATACAGTATCCCGACTTTATAATCATAAAAAGAAAAAAGAAAATACTACAGGTTGACATATATGTTAAACTGAAAACAAACAGTTCATCGTAAATAAGCGCTATAGCAGCAAAAGAAGGGACAAAATACGAATAGTAATTTGTCTATGGCTATCATTACCTCCGCCAAAAAAGTTGGAAGGAGGTTATGTTGTCGCTCCTGTTTGTGTGTTTGTTTGTTTGTGTGTGTGTTTGTTGTGAACAGCTTCCTGGCCACAATTTTGATCGTAGCGTAATGAAACTTGCAGGGATTACCTGTTAAGTAAAAATTTAGAAATGATTAAATTTTGGAAGGTCAAGATCAAAGGTCAAGGTCAAAGGTCGAAGATCAAGGTCACGATTGAGCAAAGTGTCCCATTCATGTAATCAGCCATAAGTATTGACACTGTTGTCACAGAGATTTCAAACTTGGTTCATATTAAGTGTATGAAAACCCACGCCAATTAATACATGTTAAGGCCAGAATCCACTCCAATTAATACACGTTACGGTCAAAGGTGAAGGTCAAGGTCGATTAATAAGCTGCCGCAGTAGATGTCTGCACTCTGTTGAGTGTCCCTCTAGTTTTGAATATATGCACCAACTCCTACAGTCGAGAGAAATTTAATAAGAAGAGATACCTGCAGTACAGTTCCTGGAAGATGGAAGGCCAATGACGAAGTGCTACATTGCATGACAGCGACGACTCTCGCCTTACAAAATTCATTTGGTCCTGAAAGTGAATTATAAATGCTCTAGAGGTTGTGCAACAATGTGTTCGTTAGAATTGTTACTCAGATCTAAATTTGACACTCTTGATATATAAGCATTCTGATACAATGATGGCTAATGTGACAAAATTACACACACACACACTCACACGCGCGCACACACACACACACACACTCACACGCGCGCACACACACACACACACACACACACACATATATATATATATGTATATATATATATATATATATATATATATATATATATATATATATATATATATATATATATATATATATATATATATACAGATGTGTGTGTTTGTGTGAATGTGTGGATTTTAAGCCCCCCCCCAAAAAAAAAAAATCAGGAATTTTTTATCCATTTCTTATTGTGTGTCGGCTACTGAATCTCATTCCTGTAAAGGAAAACTTTATATATAAGTACAGTACAGTACAGTAAATATCCATGTATTGTCACAGGTGTGAATAATATCTCTAACTTTACATAAAAAAGGAAAACCCTCAAATAATAATAATAATAATAATAATAATAATAATAATAATAATAATAATAATAATAATAATAATAATAATAATAATAATATCGATATTAATAATAATAATAATAATAATAATAATAATAATAATAATAATAATAATAATAATAATAATAAACCAACGTACAATTGAAAGCTATATCTTCTTTTCAAGTATATGTGAGAATAACATATACGCCCCCCCCCAAAAAAAAAAAAAAACCTGTGCATAATTTAATGACGTAACTTTTTTTTTATTAAACTTGTTTTTCATTATCCCCTTTTAGTTTTATCATCATTAAATA
>NC_090726.1:39331944-39334444 GCF_036898095.1 Palaemon carinicauda | reverse complement strand
CTAGAGAAATGTTCTAGTTTTCTTTCAATCTTCGACGAAGTTTGTCTTAAAAGTGACATAAGAGATTTTATAAATATCATTAAAATCAAAATTGATAAGACTTGATGAAAAAAAATTTCACAAAGAGTTTGAAAATTAAAAGACGATGTAAAAAAAGTCACTAAAAGTTTGAAAATTAAAAGGCTTGATGTTAAAAAGTTCAGTAAAAGTTTGAAAGTTAAAAGACTTAATGTAAAAATGTTCACTAAAAGTTTGAAAATTAAAAGATTTGATGCAAAAAAAAATCACTTAAAGTTTGAAAATTGAAGACCTGATGTAAAAAATGTTCACTAAAAGTTTGAAAGTTAAAAGAATTGAAGTAAAAATTTTCACTAAAAGTTTGAAAATTAAAAGGCTTGAAGTAAAAATATTCACTAAAAGTTTGAAAATTAAAAGACGATGTAAAATAAGTTCACTAAAAGTTAGAAAGTCAAGACTTGATGAAGAAACTTCACTAAAAGTTTGAAAATTAAAAGGCTTGAAGTAAAAATATTCACTAAAAGTTTGAAAATTAAAAGACGATGGAAAAAAGTTCACTAAAAGTTTGAAAATTAAAAGACTTGATGTAAAAAAGCTCACTAAAAGTTTGAAAATTAAAAGACTTGATGTAAAAAAGTTCACTAAAAGTTTGAAAATTAAAAGACATGATGCGAAAAAGTTCACTGAAAGAGTTTAAAAATTAAAAATAGACAAGCATCAGAAACATGTCCAATTACTTTCCTTTTTGATACTCGGGCTGTTTCAAAATAAGAATGAAAATACTTTCCTCTTGACATTAGATGTTGTTTACCTGTGCAATCCTTAGGGTCCCACTAATTGGACCATGCCCCTAAATTTTATAACCTTTAATCCATCACTAACAAAGAAATGAGATGTTCTTCTCATGTAATAGAAAAAAAAAAAAAAAACAGAATTGTGCAGACAATCCTCTTATGGAATATATCAGTTTTACACAATATATCACAATATTCAAACTTGAGGCAAAAACAATCCTCTTAAGGAATATGTCAGTTTTACCCATGCATAATATATCATAATATTCTAACTCGCGGCAAATGTTTTTATGTTGAACACGCTGACATAAGTTCTCTTTTCATAGTTTATATATAAAAGACAAGTTTTAATGTTGTTTTTGTTCTTAAAATATATTGCTTTCATTGTTCATTACTTCTCATATTGTTTATTTCCTTGTTTCCTTTCCTCACAGGGCTATTTTCCCTGATGGAGCCCTAGAGTTTATGGCATCCTACTTAGCTAATAATAATAATAATAATAATAATAATAATAGTAGTAGTAGTAGTAGTAGTAGTAGTAGTAGTAGTAGTAGTAATAATAATAATAATAATAACCATAATAACACTATACATCACACAAACGAAAATCGTCAAAACCTAATCCTTTATTCTATAAGATTACATAAAACTTTGGTCGTTCACTGAAAATGCGTAACTTTAAGGAACAGCCATATAATTCCCCCACGAGGGATCACTCAAAATACCCATTGTTGAGGGGGAAACTTTTCCAAAAGATAGCATAGGCCTATCAATCATGGAGGCAAATTTCTTATGCAGAGATATACCATCGTTAGGAAAATACTGCATTGTCTTGTAATTTTATCTTTTTTACAAGTCAACAGCAATGGTGTTAGTCATATTTGTTTTGCAATTATCTTATTTAGTTTTATGAACTAAATTTTTAATAAGTATGTGGTTTTTTTTTATATTGCATACAAGATTTTACCTGAATATTATAAATCTATATAAACCTTATTATTTGAACCACTTTCATTAGATTATATTCTGTTCTAGTAATAGAAAAATGCAACAAAACAGTAAAAAGAGAAGCATGATCATAAGTATTGTGGTATTCATATATATATATATATATATATATATATATATATATATATATATATATATATATATATATATATATGTATATATATAAATATATAGATATAAATACACACATATATATATATATATATATATATATATATATATATATATATATATATATATATATATATATATATACACACATATATATATACACATATATATATATATCTGTATAAGTATATATATATATATATATATATATATATATATATATATGTGTGTGTGTGTGTGTGTGTGTGTTTGTGTGTGTTCTCAAACTATATCAATATTCTCTCTTCCATGACCTTTTCGTACTATAAAATATCTTTGCTATTGCTGCGAATCTTAACAATCCTCTAAAAGTAAAGAATAGATGAATCTTATGATAGAGGAGAGTAAGAAAATTCCGAATGAGAAAGGAGTTAGACAGAGGGACCCTATCTCTCCTAAATTGTTCACGGTGCGACTAGTAGTAGTTTTTAAGAATTCAGATTGGGAAAATTTAGGAATTAACATTAGTGAGGATTACCTGAACACCTTAAGATTTGGAGACAACATAGTTCTATCTAGTGAATCATGAG